>NC_092704.1:12894870-13194870 GCF_964275005.1 Diadema setosum | reverse complement strand
ATGTATGCATATCTTATTTGGCTTGATTACGATATGAAGAATCCAATGCGGTAAATCAGGTCATATGTATACTTTACCGCAGCTACGGCAGTGCAGTAACTACTAGGTGTTACCAAAAACAAAAACAAAAACAAAAACAAAAAAGCCACTTCCCACTTTTTATCCTTAATAGTTCAAAAACTATATATCAGATAACACTGACATTGATTATAATTATGAGCAATAGCTAAATAGTGTAGTTGTACAACTGCAGTTATACTAGTATTCTCTTATTTCGTACCTAAGTTATAACACCTACATAACAGTAGCATAAATAAGTTTCATTAAATTCAAGATTTATTTTAAAGCTAGGTTTCAGATTATGTTCTGTTTTCAACCCTCTGTACAAAATTCGAATTTTGCACAGGGGTCAATTGGTGTGTATGGCAGTGTGTGGTTAACACTCTGACAATGGTCCTGAACAATGACCAGGATTGGATTGCTCTATTACATATTCATGAGAAATTCCACTGTCACAGCTAGTCTTTATTCATCCTGAAATGTAGTCGATGCAAGCACAAGAAAGCATGTGCTTAAGTTGTTGTTGTTGTTGTTGTTGTTTTTTCATGTGCATGCATTTTACCCTTTACCCTGAATTCAGACCAGCAGTTCCCAGGGCAAGTCATCAGGAATTATTTATAAAGCATTTAGTCCATGGGCCAGGCCAGATATTGGTACCACCTGAGGTGGCAAAACCTTTTTGGTGTCATTTTGTTTGTTGGGCATAGATATGCTTATCAAGCTATGATAGCATTTCCAAATGAGTAGCTTAGTCATAATAAATGAATTTTTAATCAATTTGGTCTCGTTGTTATATCCCTATACTTCTGAATCGAGACTAAACGCTATACAAAGAAGAGCACTGTCTTCTGTATGTTCACAGGTGTTCTGTTGTAAACGCGGTGCGCTTAGTCTTTATTCAAGACGGCGAAGGGAATATCCAAAGCTTATAATACAGTGTATATCCCTTTATCTAAAAACAACAAAAAAAAAAAAAAACAATTTCTCGTGAATTTTACCGTATTTTTCAATTATTTATCATTTTCCGGTGAAAACGCTACGGTGAAAACGCTAATACCACGCCAATGCCGCTTTATTTCCATCCAAGATAATGCAAAAACAATGTACCGGTACACTACAATACATCATAATGAATAATATTGTAAATGAACAGAGTGATTTTTGTTTAAAACTGATGTATTCATTGAGAGGGTAGTATAAAAACAGTATAGATAATCCCTTTTATTAGGAACTTTAGATATGATAACGGTACATTGTTCTAAATAAAGACTAAGCGCACCGCGTGACAGCTGTGGACATCATAACCCTTTGGATATTCCCTTCGCTGCCTTCAATAAAGACTAAGCGCATCGCGTTTACAACAGAACACCTGTGGACATATAGAAGAAAGTGCTCTTCTTTGTATAGCGGTTAGTTTCGATTCAGAAGTATAGACTATAGGGATATAAAAACGAGACCAAATTGGTTAAAAATGCATTTATTATGACTAAGCTACTCATTTGGAAATGCTATCATAGCTTGATAAGCATATCTATGTCCGACAAACAAAATGACACCAAAAAGGTTTTGCCACCTCAGGTGGTACCAATAACCCATTTTTCGGGTCTTGGCCCATGGATTATGGGATGTGCCTTGGAGCAAGAGTCTAGAAGCCTATAGTCAGCAGAGCTCTGAAGTGGTGGTGGTATTCATGTTTATTGTTCTGGGTCATTGCAAGCACACACTCACATACACATCATTGGTTCTTGTGTAAAGTTCAGTTTTGTACAGAGGGTTCAAATTTGACCAAAATCTGGAACTTAGCTTTACAATTAATCATGAATTTAACGAAACTGATTCATGCTCTCATATTCAAATCACCTCTAACTAAATTGTACATTATTCAGCTGATACTCATATCAATGACAGCGTTAATCTGATGTATGGTTTTTCGAGCTACTAAGGATCAAAAGTGGGAAATGCTTTATGTAACACCTAGAATGAATCCGTTTCTTACAAGCTAAATTCAAAAGATACACACATACTAGCGTTCTGTAGGCGATGGAGCGATTCATGCGGAACTGGGACCTACATCTTGGAGGGTGCCACCTTTGCCACTGGACTAAGCATTTTTTTTTATTCAAATGTATTTATTGATAATTTGTTTTTAATGACTTTTCCATCACATTTACGTCTTCGTGTTTGTTTGAGTTAAAGTAAATTTGTTTAATTGTTTGTTTGTTTCATCCCAGTATTGAAGGTGTCCGAGATGGAACCTCTGATGTTTGCCGACCTGTCCGAGCACTCATTATGTGTCATGAATCTATCGCAGCAGCCCGGTTAGCTCAGTCGGTAGAGCATGGGACTCTTAATCCCAGGGTCGTGGGTTCGAGCCCCACATTGGGCGACTCAGGTTTTGTTTCTTTAATCTTTTTTCTCCTTTAAATGCCGGGAGATCGGAATACAACTTCATCGAATTACCTGCAGGACAATAAACTCTTGGTTGTTTCAGAGCTTTTGAAAGCTTTTATTTTCATTGTCATGAGCTGAATGATTGTATAAAACTTTTATGTTGATGGATTTTGTATAATTGTAAACGTTGGGTTAATGTGTTACTTTGTCATGGTGCATGTGATAGTGTATGTTAGTATGAGTTAATTTCGGTTGCATTCTGCGCTATGTCTGTCTGTGGTGTACCTGTGATGTATCTAAGGTTTAATGTTATGATATCCAGTGTAAAAGAATTTTCATTGTGGACAATAGAGCAATCCAATCAATCAATCCATCAATCAATCAATCAATCAATCAATCAATCAATCAATCAATCAAATTATCAATCAATCAATTAGGGCCTATACAACAATATGAACATACATGACTGTATCAATTAACAAGAGAGTGATGCTCCTCAGTTTTTACGAGTAAATAACAACTCTTGTATGTTGATCTTTGATTCCTTTGTAGTGAAAAAGCCAAACCAATGGTGTAGGCCTATCAACACGGGTGCACGTCACGAGACCGACACCCACGAGTCATATACATTCCACGTGTCATCCTGCTCACAAGTCATATAGCCCATGAGTTTTACACCTCACGAGTCATACAGCCCATTAGTTCGACACCAACAAGGCCCATGAGACTGACACATGCAGCCCCGTCACTGCCCGTGTTGTATCTGTCGAGCTCGTGAGCTGTTTTTACCTAGTGTCGAACTCATGGGCTTTATTTGCCTATAGTGTCGAACTCATGGATTGTATGACTCGTGAGCTGTATGACTCATGGACCGGTTTTCAATGTCGAACTCGTGGGTTGTATGACTCGTGGGTGTTGATCTTTAGTGGGATGACCCAATCAACACATCCTTTCCCTGTCATATTATACGTTTGGCAATGCGCATAGTTTTTCTTCTCCAATTTCGCTTAGCTCCAGGAAATGGCTTGAAAAAGAAAAAAAGAAAAGAGAAACATCTGATTACAACAGTGAAAATCTATATTGTAAGCACTGTTATGGTAAGGAAGTTATGAAATTTCAAAGATTCGGTAATTGAAGACGAACGCATGGAATTGTATCTCAGTTTTCGTTGTGCATTTCAACTCGGCGGTGAAAATCACATACTTCGGCTTGTTGATAAATTGTTTTTCCTAAGCACGTATGGTCCCTCATAGATTACAATATTTCGCCTTACGATATTAAAAAGGAGACGCGGTAAATCAGGTCACCTGTCTTTATCGCGGCTTCGGCAGTGCCGTGACCGCAGTGAATACACAATTAACCCGTTCCTTTATACATGACTCAAAAGCGTCCATAGACTATAAACCCCAACAAGCAGCTTTTCGTAACGGGCGATGGAATATATTATTACCCTACTGGAAAGAACCAGTGTTCCACAGTGTGTTTACAGTGTGCTCACATATTCAACTATGTGAAAACGCTCTAAATCTTCCAATCACATAGTGTTCACATAGTAATGTTTTTTTTTCACACTGTGTACTGATGACTCACATTGTGTTCACATTGAAACGATCGAATTTAACAGTGTGAAGAAATTTCACACTGTGTTCACACCGTGGTTTCTCACACTGTGGGCACTGTGTTCTTTCCAGCAGGAACCTATATGTAGAGCTACCAATAATAGGCCCTACATATCGCAGGGTGTCACTTTTTCCACTGGACTCCACCATTTTTCTTGCTGGTTTTGTTTTTTAATCTATTTTTTTCCTTATTAATATTTTTGAATGGCTATTATTCCATCACATTCCTTTCCCTCTGTTTGTTTCAGTATAAGTTGAGTTTGCTTGCTTATTTGTTTGCTAGATTTTTCATTCCAATGCTGAAGAGGCTCCCTCGAAGTTGGTACCTTGTACAATCAGTCACTATTATCCATATGTGCTTTGCAGAAGCCCGGTTAGCTCAGTCGGTAGAGCATGGGACTCTTAATCCCAGGGTCGTGGGTTCGAGCCCCACATTGGGCGACTCATTTTTTTTTTTTTTTTTTTTGCAAGTCTGACTTGTTATTTATCATTTTTTATTTTATTATTTTTTACGGAGCTCGGATTCCAACATTATCGAGAATCCTCGAGACTTTGTTAAATCAAGCTTTTCCTCATCATTTATTGGTCTATCGATGAAAAATACAGACAGATTAATAAGTACAGAGCCAGTCATGTACTTACAAAAGAGTGAAATTGAACAATACTGCATAAACAAGTTCCAGACATAAGACTCACAAATCTCGATAAATTTCGATAGCCATAAGCCAATCATTGCCGTCATCTCTATCGAGAATTATCGAAAATTATCGAAAATTGACCAATGGGACGACATCAGGATGCTATCGAAATATGACAGGTTAGGTTTTCACCTTCGGTTTTCACCACAGCTATAGTTTTTCACGCACATGCACAATGAATGGGCATCGCGCACGCAATACGCAGGTCATATATTTGTACGACAGTGAGTAAATCCCTCTTACTTTGCCGTTACTCTTGAAATAATTTATGAGGGATATAAGCCATTGTAGAGGCACTGGTTACTATATGCATTCGGTTCCAATTAAGTGATTTTGTTACTACTAAATGCTACAAACCTTGTAGTATATGTGACTAAAAGTTAGACTGTACAAGGTGTAAATCAAATGTGTAGTCCCATTCATAGACTTATTGGTTAGTTCGGTAGGTACACTGTACATTTGTGGGTCACTTAACGTATTGACTATTGTTGCAACGCAATGGCATGCACGATTGGCAATGCAATGGGTATGGGTCTTCACTCCTATGTTCATGAACGTTAGAAGAACCTTCTTCTTCTTCTCCTCCCCCTTCCGTAAGTCTGCCTATTAGCACATTAGTATTAAAGGATCCAGAGACATAAGCAGAGACTCCAACCCGCCTATGGCTATGAAACCCCTACTTTAGCAAACGGGAGACTCCAACTTGATGTGCGCTTCGCGAAGTTCCTTGTCAGTGTGGCCGGGGTCCAGGGCACAATTGAAGGGCCCTGGAAGCTCTGGGGTTCTAGATACTCTCTCGTGCTATCTAAGGCTTATTTTTCAACACACGATGACACTAAGTAAGAATTCAAGTGAAAGACACAGAGCCAGGGCGGGAGAAATCAAATCTCAAGCGGGAGAACGGGAGATTTTGCAAAAATGGGCTTTCGGCGGGAGATCTTCCGTCAATAGTGGGAGAGTTGGAGTCTCTGCATACTTATATTCTTGACATCTGCTATCTGATCATGTACTACTACTACTACTACTACTAGTAGCTAGCAGGGACTGACATGCGTGATGACGCCTATCCGGATAAGCAATTCAGCTGGTGGATATGTGAGGAACATTGTTTAGAATACGAATAAACCCACTATATAGGTTTTGGATCTGGATCTGGATGTGTACGATGCAGGGCCCTACGCATAACGCATTGGATGAGAGAGGGTGCTGGGATAAATAATTGGAAATAGAAGGTTCTATCAATGGCCTTTTTGAATGAGTATCTATATCTATCTATGCTTCCCTTTTTAGATCATAGTCCGTTACGTTAATAATTCTCACAGTGAATATTTTGTACATGAACATCAAAAATTCTGATTATGTCTGCAGTGCATACTGTTCAGATGGGAATTTAGTGTGAAACAGCTAGTGACTGTTTTCTCCTTTTTGGCAATTGGAAAGAACAGTCCATCACCAGATGTATAGTCGTACGTTTGGCAGGCCTGATGTGTGGTGTATGTACACTGACTTTTATAAACATTCTGCATTGTACTATGTGAGGCTGATTGAAAGACAATGCTCCTGTATTCAGGAAGCAGTGTGCTCTGCATCTCCTCTTGAAGAGGTTTGCAGTGGTAGATGGTGGTGACTATACTAGTTCTTCTGGCACTGACTTAAGATAAACCTCCAAAAACTTCAATAGTACTATTTTCTTCAGGGCTGTGCCCCTCAAAATATAGTATTTATTGAAGTCACCCCACGCACATGATTTTAACCAGAACCTCTCAGGCGTGGAATATTTGTAAAATACATTGTATCTCATTTGAAAGCAGAAGAAAAAAAAATCTTTTAGGACTGCCATTCATTCATAATTAGCCCATCGGCCTGTAAAAGCCGATGGGAAGATTTTTATAATCAATATTTGTTTCTTATTTAAGCATTAACTTATGTTGATTTTGCATTTCAACCTTGCTCAAAATCACACAATACAAGCTACTGTAGTTTAAAGGTAAAACAGTTCTTAATCTGAGAACAGTTCTGGGTTCAAGTCCCAGCAGTGGCAAATATGTGTGCGTTTTGAGCCTTTGAATTAAAGGAACTGAATACATGTATAATGAAACATTTAGGCAGCTTGAGTCACTTAATATCAACCAGATTGATCAAGATAACAGTAAAATCCTTAAAAAGGGATAATACATTGTTTTTATTACATTGTCCACCGGATTGTGCATTCAAAATATTAGAGGAGTTGTTGTTGTTATTTTAAAGATCGAAAGAAGAGAGAGAGAGAGAAGGAGCACTCCGAGAGAGCAAACTTCTACCAAGCAGCCACTATGAAAATATCACCATTTCATCAGTAGAATACATCAATGAGAGTTTGAAGATTTCAAACAATCCACTCAAAAGTTATGATTATTTTAAAGTTTCTTGGCAGTCACTGCTGGTTGAGAAGACTACAGTTTGTAATGTAACATGCGTAGAGCAATGTAAAGAAAATAAAGAGAAAATTCCACAAAATTTCACTTTAAAAATTATGAAAAAAAAATATTATTCCCTCAACTTGTTACTGACGCATGTTAATGTTAATATCATTCCCCAGACCTTCTGAAAGCGGCAAGTCAGGTACTCATTTATCATGTGAGAAAAACAAAATTATGTTGAAGTTTCTTGTTATTTTCTTTGTACCATTCTATGCATGTGGCACTGCAACTGTAGTAGTTTTATGGCAGCTGTGAAACTTCAAAAATTCATAACTGTTGAACAGATCGTTCGATTTTCCTCAAAATTTCACTGATGTGTTCAACCATAAGTTTTCCTAGCTGATTCATTTTTTTTTCTTTTTTTGTCATTCAATTTCATATCAGAAGCATCCTTTTCGTCAAATTTGCACAGGCATTGAAATACCGTCATTCAACATCATTTTTTCTTCATTCAAATTGACTAATTTAATAACTGGCAACCAATTTCGGATTTGTGCATTCTAATTCATTGAATAATACATTTTCAGCAAAGGTTTTTCTACTTAATCTCCACCTGTCTACGTTTACGTGTGGATCACACATGATGTTGCAAAATAGTATGCAAAATGAAGATCACAAAGCTGTATGGTGATTGTAATTAAGATAAAGATGTCAAATGAAGATTTTTATCACAATATGATCTTCATGAAAATAAAAATTTAAATCATATATAAGAAAGCCACAATATTCTAAATTGAAGTTTACGTAATATGTTCAGCAAAAGAAAAAAATCTGGATGTGCAGATAATCAAATGATGATCACGATGATGGAATTAAGATAAAAAGTAAGAGTCATATTCAATGATTAGCTGTAAATCAAAACTCTTGCTTGTAATTATGGTATATAGTATATAAGTATAGATTTGTGCATTACAAGGACTGAATGCTCAGTCGTGAAAATTGCTTACTCATATGTTAATCTTTGAGTATTTTTTCATTTATTTTTTTTTTAGGGGGGTTGTATGAAAGCTAATTACCCAGTACATACATCTTGTACTGTCTCAACTTATCATCCTTAATTTATATGTAATTTGTAAGCATTTATGTTAAAATATATATATATATATATATACATATATATATATATATATATTGTTTACAGATTCGTTTGAGGGATGCAAAACAAATACTATACTCTATCACGCACTGTTTGCGAACCACTTGTGGAATTATGGATTCTTCGGCGGCAGAATAATCTAGCATTATACTTTCTTTCGGGCTACCCCCTTTAGAAAAAAAAAAAAAAAAAAAAAAAGACAGCGTTATTCCTGCCATTTTTGAGCCCATAATTTCAACTATAGGGGCAATTCCACGGTAACTCGCGTTACAAATAATGGGTACATTTATGGGATAATGTGCCAATATCTTTGTAATTGGAAGGATCCACAAGTTACTTTTTTCATCATTGGTTAAGTAGACATACACCAATTAAATGAATGCAAAAAGAAAAATAAAGGACAAACATGTTGGGATTCTTGAATCATTTAATTTTGGTAACTCGCGTTACATAAAAAGGACATGGTCAATTCTATAAAGGCCTCTTTCTGGAAAGTCTCCTCATACTAGACAATCCTGATAAAAGTTTTCCTACCTTGAATTGATAGTGGGTTAGGACTCATGAATTAACACTATCAAAGTTGAGTAACAATAACCTGGTAAAATGTAGGGAGCCTTTATATCGGTAACTCGCGTTACGGTAACTCGCGTTACATTATGTCCACTAACACAGGGTGACACAAATTGATGACATACAACTGTTCTGATGGCACTGAATCCTGTGTTGAATATTTTGAGAGATGCTTAGTACATGGTAAAATGAATGAATGTTAAACAAATATTTTACTAATCATCCCAATTGATAGAGAAGAATGTGTTTAAGACTAAAAAGAGCTTCACTCCTCATAGAGACCCTGAATATGTTTCAATATATACCCAGATGATTTAGGTGTATAAGTACATAATTTTCAGAGTGTAAAAATGAAAGATGTTGAAATTTTTAAAAAACAAAACATAAAAGTATCAAACCCTATCGACAAGTTTACAAAAAAGCCTACAATTTTTAAAAAATTAAAATCCTGTCTTTTTGAAAACTCTTATTTCTTTGCAACTGATTGACAAATAGACCAGTTCGTAATTCCACTTTGCGCATGAGCAGAAAAAGTTCATTTGTACCAACAGGCATTTTGGTTTGTAAATTTACTGATATAAGCATCTGTGATGCGATGATTATTCATGTATCCTTATCTAAATGATGCTTGCCAGCACATCCACCTGACAGCAAGAATGGTATTTTGCAATATAAAAGGAAATAAGCTGTTACTGCATTCAATACAAAACAAGGAAATGAATGCTTGCTAAATTGTAAACTGATGGGAGTATTCTGATCCCCTGATCCAAATGCAAGTTCATTCTTTTTTTGAACATAAATTCCATAAATTGTTATGTCGGGCAAGTTTTATGCATTATGCCGCTTTGATAAAGAGTGAAGTGCCGAACCAACTGAGAGAAAAGAAAGGTCATTTGTACCAATGTGTACATGAGCTACAGTGTAATTACGAACTGGCTTATTACCCTACATCAACTTAAATTTATTAAGCACTCGATTGATCAGTGTTTTAGTAGTAGCCATGATAAAAAAGTCATGGGCGTGCATACTCGAGCAGTATTCGAACTAAGACCTCCTGATCTCCGCACGGGCATCATCTCGGAACTAGACCACCGAACTTCCGCCCGACAGGAAGTGTTGGTTCTAATCCTTATATCATGCAGCGGGTACTGCGTAATTATTCAAATTCATGAAATTCTTTCGTTGAGATGTTATTATTGCAACTAATTGACAAATTGCCCTACATCAACATAATAAAAACTGAATTGATCAGTGTTTTATTGGTAGCCATGATAAAAAATCATGGGCACACATACTTGAGCAGGCTGGATTCGAACCGGCCACAACCTCCTGATCTCTGGACAGGCGTCATTTTCACTAGACCACCGAATAAGGATTAGAACCAACACTTGCTGCTTTATAGCATTCTGTAATAAAAATTCTGTAATATTAATGCAGGAATTTCAGAAGATAAATTTTAGGTTAACCTCGTTCACTGCTGGATGTACATGTACACATGCAGTGAAAGCCTGACTAGACTCCTCAATGTGGCATGTGATCAGTGGTCTTGATGCTAGTATTATACAATCACAGTTTATTAGGCTACTCTCCTTTGTTTCAGTCCAGCATAGTGTGTATAACACTGGATTTGATTGTTTTCACCATTATATAGCTCAATTAAGTGTTAAAATTTGCTTACGTTGGTGGAAACTTGTGTTTACAGTCGGTAACTCGCGTTACATGGTAACTCGCGTTACACTTTTCATTGACATTTTTTAATGTGATGACAGTGCTTATTCAAGTCAACATCCTGTGTACAGTATTAGGGTGTGATGAATTTAGAAAATTATGGTTCCCAACAAATTACCTCCACTGCTTCCTTCAGAATGAAAAATATTTCTTGTTTCGGTAACTCGCGTTACATGGCTCAAGGGCTGAACTTTAAGGTGGTGATAAAAATTTTTTGAAGGTGGTATAGAAATTTTCTCATGGGAGACTGAAGTAGAACCAATTTGCTTCTTTAAAATGAATTAACTGAAGAGCTAGCAGAATTTTTCTTAAAAAAAAAATGTATGTCAAGTTAAGCATGCATTTTAGCAATTTGGATGACTGAAAAATTGTCTTGAACATTTGTAGCTGTTTCTCGGGAAATATTTGACCGATTGATATAATTCTTTGAGTTTCTTCAACTTCAATATATGGGTAATACATAATGAGTAATTCTTTTGCAATATGATAAACTTGAAATTTTAGTGCCATGTCCACATTCCCATGGAATTGCCCATAGAACCTCTCAGTGCATGACATACGATTGTCCTTTGTTAACTATTATCACGCTTGCATGCAAAGAGAACACATAACATGTTTATGAGGCAAATAATATGCAATAATGCGTCGCATGATATTAATCAGATGAAAAATCTCCATAAAAAACAAAAGCTGATCGCGGTAGAGTTTTTTTTTTTTTTTTTTGTAATAGGAAAAACTGTTCTAAACTGCATAAGCCTGATAAGGAGAATTTTGTATGGATCTTGGAAAAGGTTGATTAGGATAAAATTGACAAAATGATTTTCATCTGCCAACCAGAATTCATGGAAAGGATTTCTGTTAGGCTATCAATTCCACAAGAGAGACACGGTAAAGTTGAAAGATTAAAAAAACAAAAAACAAACACAACTTCACACAATGAGTAACAAGCCGAGAAAGGAAAAAAAAAAGTCTAATAAACCGTTTTGTTGTTTTCTTTTTTTCTAGATTTTTTCTTGATTTTGTTGTTTGTTTGTGTTTGTGTGTGTGTGTGTGTGTGTTTTCTGGCTGCTCACTAACATTAATGATGGTGAGCTACAACGACATGTCTGTTTTTTCCTGAGGTAACCCCCTTACCGCACCCCTCCCTCCTCCCCCCACATCCGAATCGAATGACTCTCGTCCTGTCCGGGTCCATGACATTCCGGAGAAAACGAACTGTTGTGTTTATATCCTTCATGTTGCCGGTTTGTGGTACCCCACGACTGTCTGTTCTAAAATAAGAAAAACAAAAACGAAAACGACACTGAAGATAAAGAGGACAGTCAACCTGTCCAAAAAATATAACATTACAAAACGTCTGTCCCGATTAACAGCGTTTCTTCCAGGAGAGCTAACTAGAAAGAGATTACCAACAAATCGCCAACCTTTTCCGGATGATCTCTTTTGCGGAAATACCATACACACTGCGAACCATCTACAATGCCCTATTTGGCATCATCCACATCCAAACTTCAAGGGAAATTCCAGTGCAGTTGAAAATTATTCTAAAATGAAGGAGTAGAATTTTCTTCGCAGAACATTGAAAATCGAATGAAAAATAACGAAAAACAAGGAAATTATGACATTTTGAAATTTTGCTAATTTATTAGGAAACAGTTCTCGAACAGTCAATATGAATATGCAGAGAGCAAAGTGAAGATGTAATCCCCTAACAACTTGCCATATACTTTTTACATAGAATTTTGACATTTCCAGTTTTTCATTCAAAGCGCAATTAGTCCCCAGTATCAAATCGTAAGGCGTAAGATGAATAACTGGTCATTTTGGAGTTATTTAACTAGGGATAACATCATGTTTTACACTTTCATAACAGAAATATTGACTCTTAGCCTTTTTTTTTCTGCACTTGATCAATGAAAACTCGTCAAGTGATAGCTTTGTCAGCTGACTCATTTGCGGATCCACATCAACTGTACGAGAACTCTTCTGCAGAAAGTAGCAAAACTTCACAATTTCATAACTTTCCTAATTTTACCCGATTTACATCGAATGTTCATTATTGTATTCGTAACATTTTACTCTTTCTCATCAGAATAACTGATAACTGGGCTGGATTTCTTCTTTCAGATAAGAAATATCAATGTATTCGGTGATTCTGATTGAAAACCTGGTGTGCTTTCGTAGGCCCATCTGTTACTGCCTCGCCTGCGTAAGGTGACGGTATTTTCATACTTAAGGCTGGTTTTCTGGTTGTTGAGTCATTATCTCCCGAATGGTGCCTCGCTTGCATTGGCAGTGTCAAACGCATGTGGAGATTATAATGTGGCAATCGGAACAAACACTGTGGCACTCGAGGTAGACAGAAATTTGACTGCGATTTCAGAGTAACTTGATTTCTTCCTTTCTTTCTGTTCAGATCTTTCTTTTTCCTCAGTACAGTCAGTATCAGTCCAGACTAGGAAGGAACAGTAGGTAGATATAGCATCTAAAACTTTTAACTGAACAATACTATCAGCATTTTCTCCCTGTACTCAACACCATACCTATTTAACATTCTGAAGAAGAGAAGGAAAAAAAAAACACCCTCAAAGTGGAAAAAAATAAGGACGACACCAAAGCAAAGTACACTACATGCTATCAGCTTATCTTTTTATTTCAATTTTATAAGTGAAAAAGAGATAATAATAATATCTTCAATAGCTCTCTTGTATACAATGGCAATATTGAGTACAAATATGGAATGAAATAAGCAATGATATCAAATCGCTTGCCCATACACAAGTTACCATTTGATTATACAGCCGGTAATATTGGCAGGAAATAAACATACTCGTAATTTATTTCAGTTTGCGTTATGGTGATGATACATTATGTAGTCGATCCTTACGTCTTGCTACATTTGAAAAGCAAATGTTGTACATGTATGTTTCTTCGTAGCTTTACAAAGGAAGCGTTCAGCCTTTGCCATGAGAGATATCGTCATGACATTTCTTTTCATATTTTTCTCTCACCCCCCCCCCGCGTAATAATGAACTACCCACTTAGATTCCCACACTCTATGTTATCTGCGCGCCTCAATGAAGCGTTTTTTGTTTTTGTTTTTAGTGTATAACAGTATGTTACAGTGAGTCATAGAAACATCTGGGAACGGGAAAAGTACAACAATGGTGCAACACCTGCTATCATCAGATACATAGAAAGTATAAACCTATAGATACAAAAGCTGGTGGGAAACGAAAAGGCGTGTTTCCGATCTCCCGGGTAATCACTCGAGCGACTAGCGTAAAAGGGGGCATCGATCTATAAACTCTCCTATAACGTTGCAAGGGTAGTAAGGGTGTTTAAAGTACTCATATCCGTTTTCTTTCGTAATAAATTTGATAAGTAGGATCAATTCACATAAACGAATATTGACTTTTGCCAATTAGGCAAGAAACGCAAATTTTGGTTGGCATGACTATTCCCTTTGAGTGTATATTTCAACAGAATGGCTTTTCTTGTCAGTCGTGATTGGTGTGTATCTGCGTCGTCACCATTTTATCGATTCAAGCAGATTCGTATACAAAATGAGTGTAAAACATACCAGAGGTAACCATCTGATCCCTAAACATACTGTCTGTAACTCCAGGGGAAATCACGATTTTCCGTCATCAAGTTGTAATTCTCCGGGTCATGGGTCTAATAGAGACAAGATCGGTAATGCCTACCCTCGGGGCCACAAGGGCCGGGAGTACCCGGTACCATTTTCCAGTATACCCGGTCATGCCCCCATCTTCTTCCATAAATCGTTCTTACCAATGCTAAGAGTTCCCAGAGTGCTGGACAGAAACATGCCTGCTAAACCCAAAGGCAAGGCCAGTAGAACATAAAGCATCGTCCATTACAAGTTAATCTACTTACACAAGGAGCAGCGTCGTGCGCACATAACAGTAGGAGACTTTTCCCTATACAAAAAAAAAGAAAAAAAAAAGGGACATCCTACCAATATTCCGGGATACAACTGGGACGAATTCTTTTGCGCGTAATTGTCTTTATACAGTTCTTACAAGTTGAACAAACTTTACCGCGGTATTAATTAGTGAGCACCTAGGCTATGGTATTGCTTTAAATGTCCCCAGTAGGCCCAAATTCTGTCAAGGACATCAACTTATCCATGGATATCAGACTAACTGTGTGAGGGCGGGTACACATTTTTTTTTTTTTTTTATTATTATCATTTGCGCATTGTCACATACACACATTACGTGCAGAGACAATAATGTGAGTACGTTGAACTTGGAGTTTTATGTCACTACTTCAATAACATGATATCATGTCGGAACAATGTGATTAGATTCAATTTACATGCAAGACGTACATGACTTTAAGCGTGTAGAACCAGCGCGTGCGAGCGGTTTTTTTTTTATGTTATGGTGAAAGTATTCCATCGTATGCCCATATCAACAGCAATATTGTATTGTGTATAAATTTTCTTACGGGTCTTTCAACGGTTTGATCACTCTTAGACCAGAGCTCAAAAATTCTTTAGACAAGAGCCTGAGAGCTGCTAGCATGGCTAGTGTCTTTGATTTCATCATGTAAACAGACATAATGACAATCAAGAAAGGGTTCATCATACATCGGTACTAGCGGTAGATTTTCTATCCGAGGTGTAGGTGTTTGCTGTAGAGTTTCTCTTTCTCCTCCTGGTTGACCGGAATGAGGAGTGGATGGATGAGAGAGTGCGGATAATGGCAGCTTGTTCGGGGATTTTTGAGCAGTGACAGCGCAGCATAAAGCCGAAGACCTGTTTGAAGTACGGGTGTTTTGTGGCGTAGATGAAGGGATTGATGCAGCTGTTGAAGAGAAGGATGGCTGCCGTCCAAGGAATGACGGGATCGCTGGGCGGTATCATGAGCGAGACGCAATACGGAGAAGCGCAGAGACCGAATGCGCAGACGACGTAGAAGAGGTTTTTGGTGATTTCGACTTGGCGCTTGCTGAGGCTCTTCTTGACGGACGTCTGCGCCGTGGAGTTCAGGTTCGAGTGTTTCGGCGAGGAGGAGCGCTTGGACTGCGACGAGTCTGATGATTCGGAAGCCATCATAGTCTTCATGTGACGTCGGGTGTGGAGGAAGATCTTGATGTAGCAGACGATGATGATGACAAGAGGGACAGGGTAGAGCACGATCGCCTGCAACAAGCTGTAGAAGTCGGAAAGCGGATGACTCGTCTTGTGCGAGCACGTCTTGTACTTGATGGCGTATCCGAGCTCCCCAAGACCGCAGAGAGGTGGGATCAGCGACACGGACAGCGGAATTACCCAGGCAATCATCACCATGATAATGACGTTGCGCCTACTGTAGATGGTGCGATACGTGTGTATGGGTCTTGTGATGATGATGAAGCGGTTGAGAGCGATCGTGGCAAGACTGTAGAGGCTGCAACCTCCGCAGGTGTAGAGGACGAGGGCCGCCGCAGCGCACACCCAATCTGGCAGGGGCCAGCCGCTGAAACTGAGCAGGCCTACGGCATTCCAGGGAAGCGTACAGCACGTCAGCAGGTCGGCCACGGCGAGGTTGACCACGAACACATTGGTGATGGTGCGGAGCTTACGGCTGAAGAGCACGGCCAGCATCGTCAGACCGTTACCAACGAAGCCGATCAGGAAGACGATGATGAAGATGACTGCCAGAATGGTCCTCTGTATTGGGTCGTTAAAGACGAAGGTCCGACCGTCGCCCGACGAACTTAGGGGGGTCGACGTGGTCACGGAGCCGTATTCCACGGTTGAAATGACAATGTTGGTCATCTTTCACTGTAGTGGGAAAGCACAAATAGACGTTTTATTCACAAAGACACGTCGATAGCAAAAGACAGTACCATCAGAATACCAAAAATAATTTCGTTCACTGTTATTCTAAAGTATATTCTTAGTAATAAAGGTCCTATCATGAAATTAAGAAATAGGAAGTAAAGATAACTTTTATTCTGTTATCCTGCAGCCCGTAAAGTTTGTCTCTTGTAATACTCTAAATGATGAAAAAATGAGGTATATATATGACCATGAGAGAAAAAAAAAAAAACCACCACAACAAAGAGCAGGCTCTTCGACTGAAAGAAATATTATTCGTCAACATTTGCACAGTATTATCAACACACACAGATCACCATAATCATCGCTATCATTCTTGTTGAGGACTGTTTTTAATGACTGAAATAATTGCTCAACTATATTTGTCTCTTAACTAGCAGACTTTACCAGCTCGTGATTTATCTGAAGATTGAAGATCTTGAGATAAAATCTCCTGATAATTCACCAATATAGACTGGTAATATCCTAATTGAAATCTTGAGATGTTGTCCGAGAATACAGTACTCAGGGTACTTTCACATTATGGCGATCCGATCGGGATCATTTACCAATGTAGACCAACTTGGGATGATTCGATCGCGATCATTATATCCTATGGCGCTTTGCGCGTCCGGCGGTAGGGCACTTTCGCTTCCCTATACCATGGAGGTAGTCTCTTTTCTACCTCCATGCCTATACTTTACTACAATCAGCAGACATTCAAATTTGAAATGCGGGTGTATCACTAGGCGTTTTCACATCAGCCCGATAAAAATCCAAGCTCGAAATATTTTCCGCGATTGCGAATTAGAGCGCTACTTCATTTCTTATTCACATCAGCCCGAAGAGGGGGTAGCCCGAA
The DNA here is from genome assembly GCF_964275005.1 of Diadema setosum. Taxonomy (NCBI): domain Eukaryota; kingdom Metazoa; phylum Echinodermata; class Echinoidea; order Diadematoida; family Diadematidae; genus Diadema; species Diadema setosum. The sequence continues at coordinate 13,177,554 of NC_092704.1, read as the reverse complement.
TAGTTAAAAATTTTAAAATAGCTAATTCGACAGCTGAGTATGTGCAAACAGCATCAGTAATGTGTGTGCCCTCTCAAAAATTCCTCTTGATTTGTGTGCAATTTGCCTCGATCGATCGGGTCACACACGCTAGGCATGATGGGATTCATCGCGCTAATTTCTTGAGTCGTTTTCACATTATCAAATAGCGCGCTACTATTCCGCTATTTCAAAAATTTCCCGAGTTGGAGTCGAGAAATTTTCTCGATCAGAGCGATACAATAAGAGCGCTAATTTGTGTTCACATTATCAAATAGCGCGCTATTTCGCTATTGGGAAAATTTCTCAAGTCAGAAAATAGCGCGCTATTTCGAAACATCGGGCTGATGTGAAAACGCCTAATGATTATCAGCATGGGGGATTTTCAGCGTAGTGCGAGTGCTTTCAATGTTCAGGATATTTCTTTTTAATGTGTTCATTACAAAATTACCCCACCCCCATCTCAAGCTTTCAACAACACTTCAACCACATGACTCAAAAAATGAAAGTCGTACTTCTGCTGCTTACTATTAAAGAGGACAATTATTATGTTACTTCTTTTTCTTTGGGACGTCGAAAACGCTCTTTCGCAAAAAAAATGAATAGCACTATATGGCGAAGACGCCGAAAGTTTCATGCTATAAATTTGGTTGAACGCGACACAGTGTCACGACTGAGAAAAGAGAAAAACAGAAATCATAGTCATGCAGTCTATCTACACCGTCCGGCGGTTGGCGGAGTAGTTGTTTGACTGATGCTTTGATGTCATGCTGATTTTGTTTTCACTTTTCATGGTCAGGAAGCAGGTCGAATGATTATGACGTTTACAGTATCCCGAGTCCTGGGAACGAAATGCCCTTGAGAAGAGCAATACAAACCCTGTTTTCATATTGTCTGCTTTTTATTAGTCAGGATCTTTTTGTTCGCGAACAGTATATTGAGACAACGTAACGAATGCCACTGGTTACAAGTTGGGAGTATAGTTTTATTATGATACTTGTGTAGTTGTTCCACGCGTCCATGCTGGCCTTTTCTATGTACACAAGGCCTGCAAACTTTGCTGCATTCTACAAACCCCATTAACACTAAAGGCAGCTTTGTAAACACACCAATGGATCTCATTGGTGATAAAGAAGTTCACCGTAGCCTTAAAAAGACTCGTCGTCCTACGTGGTCACGTGAATATGCACGGGAAATCTAAATCAGCGCTTTCCTTTCTATAAGATATTGGCATGATTGGTATATAGGAATACATAGATTAGTGAAAGCGAAAGATGTACAACATTTTTATTCGGAACAGTGCTACAGGCCACAAGTAAACAAGGCAATGTCTTATATCTCTTCACAATATTCCCTCATTGGTTTGTGAGGGGAAAATGAATTAATCTTTTTTTTTTGTCCGCATTTGGTCGGTACAAGGGACATCCTTTCCTATACAGAGATATTACTATTCCAAAAAGTTGCAGCTCTAATAAAACGAGAGGTAAACGGTTTGATATATATATATATATATATATATATATATATATATATATATATATATATGTATAAGATAAATTCTAAGCATACATTCAACCTTTTTAAAAATTTTACATTTAACACTCAAAATGTTGTATTTACCTTTTCTGAAATGGTGTATAGTACATTTCGAGAGTTGAATTTATTATTTACAAAAAGGTTAGAGGAGTGACAACATTTAAAAATATTGATTTACCACTTCATGTTTTGAGAGTATATTTATAAGAAATTATTATATATTTATATGATACAAATTTAACGTATATTACTTGTTTGTGTTTTTCAAAGGAAATATAAGGACAGGAAAATTTTTGAGCCAGCGAATGAGAGACTTACTGAGTTCTAAAATCATATTTTCACCTTTTATTGTATCGTGACTTTGCACTGCAACCGATATCACTGTTCTAGTAAACCAGGTTGTATATTTCACATTCTTCTATGTTTGTTGTTTGTCCGATTTCAACGGGTTTCCTCGGGTTTCTTTCATTTAACTATACTGCACGTTTTAGTTGACTAAAGTAATCTATAGAACGTGGAATGGACTTTCCTATCTTGCTGTGACTCGGTAGTTAAGACCAGCACGGACTTTCAATCACGAAGTACCTTGTTCAAGTCCCCGGCAACAGTCATTAACCTCCATAGTTCTTCGGAAGGTACTAGTATACAGCGCAAAGTTCCAATGGTTGCTTGCTACCACTTTAACCTGGGCCTCGTTGATGGAAACTCCATTTGCGACTTCACATCAAGCGTATAAGTTTTTCTGATGAAAGAGACTTGCTTGCGTTTGATTTTTCGAGTTGCGTTTAAATGCGAAGTTTCTATATAGCAACGGGGATCTGATTGTGATTCACTTCAGTAGTTGATGAGTTATATGTTTTGATAATGTTTTATAATGGCTAGTTTTTATCTTCTATTATGTCTTTTTGAGAGGGAATAAAAACAGGTTTTACACCGTCACTGTTTTGATTGAATCCTGTCTCGTCACTCTTTATTCCGTCGACTTATATCTGGACGGTGACAGCTGTGATTAGGTAAGATCGTGACTACGGGTTTTTGTTTATGAATACACATATAATTCGATGATTGTGTAATGACGAACATTCAATTTGGGATATTTTTCACATCGCCGTTTTCTTCTTATCATTCTTCAAGGTCCTCACCCCCCCCCCCCCCCGCCCCCGACTGTTGAAAGAGAGAAAAGTGAAATATTGAACGGAATTTGGACATGATACTGTCACTTCCGCCTTCATGATTGTGCATAAACAATGAGTTTTACTTTCTGGACGCAGGAATCAAATGTCTGTTGATGGTATAGCCCGATATGAACACATCCCTAAAAAAAAAAAAAAAAAAAAAAAAAGTTGTGTCCCAATATACTTGAATGTGACTGTCTTCAGTAATTATCTTTTGCATTCTTCTGAATCCACTTACTTATGGGATAAATTCCCCTTTAATGATAACAAGAACAACTACAACAACAAAAACAGATAGTTGAGAGATAAGTTAATGTCCCATAATCGTGTTTATATCTTGGATTACATTTTTACGATCATTTTGATAATGGTTCTTGTCATTAATCATATAATGTATTTCGAAAGATGATTCAACAAAACGGCAAAAAGGGAATCACTCACTAACAATGATTTGTAGATCATACTATTTTCTCCAGTATGATAGATTGTGACGTGCTTCCAACACCCACAGGGAAAAAAATGAAGAGCATGCTTTGTTAATCGTAGATTTTTACTATCGTGTCTTTCCCCGTATTCCGTTTTCAAAAAGCAAAAATTCCGAATATCAACAATTAATTCAACAAAACGGCAAGAAGCGAAATCACTCACTAACAATGATTTGTAGCCCATACTATTTTCTGCAGTATGGTATATTATGACGTGCTTCCAGCACCCAGAGGGAAAAAATGAAGAGCATGATTTGTTAATCATAAATTTTTACAATCGTCATCGTGTCGTTCCCCTTATTCCGTTTTCAAAAAGCAATAATCCCGAATATCAACAATAAGTAAGTCAGGTGACAATGTTTCATTTCTTTCTTTTGATGACTATAAAAATCCCTATTTTCAAATAAATTGATGAGTTTTGATGACCAATTTACCATCTGGCAATATTGTATCTTCAAAATGAGTCAGGCATTCAATCTCGTGGCAACCGGAAGTTGACGTAAACACTTTCATTTGTAGCTGCATGGCTCGGAAATAACGCAAGGAGACAGTGACTGTAAGCTTTTGCTTTCTCGTCAGTGCTACAATAACGCAGCAGAAATAAGCTGGAATGGAATCAAAGTTTCAATCGTCGATTTTTAAATTGAGCATCAAAATTGTAATGGCTGTAAAAGCAATACCACGCCGCACGTTCATATTTAAATTCTAAATTGAAATTAAATTTAAATTCGGCTGCCTAGCAGAAGAGGACAGATTCCTATGACGCTTTCACTGTGAACATCTATTTCTCGGGAACTTGTCTGAATGTGTTGTTGTTGCTGTTGTTGTCGTTTGTCTTATTCGAACACTTATACTAAAAGCAAGTAGATATCGCGGCACTGTGAATAAGTATTAGTACTTTTGTGATGTACATGATTTTGCATTTCAACATTTTACCTTTATGTCAATATTATCTGCCAAATGTTCTTTGACATGGTAGAGCTTTAAAAGACGGAAGTAAAAATAAAGTCTAACCATTGCTGTTTTCTTTCTGTGGGTTTTCACAATCTCAAAAGTCGAACATAATATGAGACTATGTCAGATCAAACGGTTCGCCACAGGCATGAAACATTAGCAGTAAGAAAGGATGATCGGGGAAAGAAAAAAAAAACTAACAACAACAAAACACCCGCAACAGGCAGCTGCACTCTCACCATAAGAGGGCGATGAGCAAACATGAAAGCAATATCAATGTTCGATACCAAGCAGTATAATTTATAGACAACGTAAATTGTATCCATGTAGGGATGACCGTTGGAGGAAGTCGGAAATCGAGAAGTGGTAACATGTCGCTTGGCGAAAAGCAAGAAGTGTGCGAGTATACCCAAGAAGGGGAAGAGGAATAGGATGAAGTAAATAATATTCTCTTACAAACATATCCCGGATTCATGTGTGAAGAATTTGATATGGCCTTTCCAAAATCCTCTAAGCAGAGTAGATAATTCTGATATTAGATCCCTAAGTTGTCCATAATTTATAAACTCTAGTTGTTTCTGATGCAAATTTTCAAAAGCCCGAATCTTGCTAAATTTACCTTTGTTCCTTAAATTGGCAACATATTTTAGAATATTAAAGTTTTCTCATCAAAATTAGAAATTTGGGAAAATTGAATTTTAAAAGGTTGTCTTTTCTTTCTGATTTCATTTTTTTTTTTCAGATTTAATAGATGAAAAGAGGTCAATCGTATAATACTCATGTATAAATAAATCATGCGGTCAAATTCAGAGATGTTGATCTAATGATGGCAAAGTGTTGATATTGAATGAAATAAATTAAAATTAATGAATGATATCTGTAACAACATTGTCCAAAAACTCGGTGGGTGAAAGACACGGACGTGATTATCCAGACATTTGCCAGAAGAGAAAATCACGAGACAGATGAAAATAATATGAAAGTAACATACACAATAAAATGAAAGTGCTGTATAGATGGATATCCGATATTGACACAATGTATCATTGACTGGGTACGTATGAACAACGCGAAGTACGACGTTTCCTCTTTGCAAGGTTTGGCCACTGTTCTTTGAAGAGATCAGTGCGTTTGGTTCTGTAAAACAGCAATGTCTACATTCCGCACAATGTGAATGCATCGGGCACACAGACGTAATTCAGTCCGTGTGTGTATACTTATGATTGACTAAGTGTCTGGATGTAGTTCAGCTTTTTTGCCTTTTTATGTCTCTATGTGTTACGCGTGCTTGCACACATCACAAAATTGCGATCTCCTATTGCTGTTATGTCTAACAGTGATTTCAAAACGATTCCGATACCAGTCATACGAGTTCTTTTGTTGTTGTGACCTCACAGCCGTACACATTAACCTACTGTCGAATACAGTTGTGGTGGCCATCAAAATGTGTTGAATATGTCATGGGAATGGACCTATTTACTGATCTACGCAGCACTGTAACAAAGCTTAAAGAGAAGCAATGCTCATTTCTAGACTCTTTCGGCATCTCTCTCCGTACAAATTGGTAATTTTAGTTTGCATCGAATTGACATCATATTACCAGATAACAATAAATGCCCGAAGCTTGCTTTACCATTCAGAGGAAGAGAGAGAGAGAGAGAGAGAAAGAAAGAGAAAAAGAGGAAGAGATGGAATCCTTATCCTCGTGTATGAATTCTTCCAAAATTTTAATGTCCCCTTATCACGCTTCTGAGATATCGTAATCTATAACTGCTTTCAAAACAATGCTGATGAGACAATTAGAGGTGTGTGATGTTTATATAGTTAGCTTGCCTTTTGAAAAGGGGAATTCAACTCAAATTTCCATGTGAATTGTAAGAATGTATCATTACTAGTAGAACATACCAGTGAAAACAAGGAAACTTGAACAATCCGGTCAAAACTATGAATATTTAAAGTAGCCATGAACTAGCAATAATGTCTACATTAGTTCATGTCTATAATAGTTCGAGACATCACTGCAGAACGATAGAAAGAAAATACAAATAGAATTCAACAGTCCATTTTTCTAGCATAACGAAAGAGCAATTCACTTGGCTCTTTTAGGAGGCAAGGGGCACGTGATGCTACCCTTTTTATGTCAGCAACAATTCGAAGGAATGTGTATAGTTTTTATAGAAGAATGAATTTTGTGGAATTATTTTGATATTTCTATATCGTCAGCAGTAACGCCTCAGCCACTTGTAGTCTTCTCATCCGGCGATGGTGAAATATCAAGACTTAAACATTTCATTACTTATGAACGGATTGTCCCGTTTCCCTTAACGTCTCTGATGCGTTATATCAATATTCCTGCATTCACTTATTCCACACAAGTATGTGACATTTTCTCCTGGAATTCCGGACCATGCAATGAACTAGCATTCTGGAAGCTGCTCCCTAAGGGGACAGCAAGTTAGTCCTGTCTTATCCTAAGATTGTTCAAGTAAAGAATTATAAATAACAATGTATGGAAATTCATAACGTAAACATTGTCGAAAATAAAAATACCATCGTGATTTAATAGTCCTGTCATGTCCAAGTTGGTCCATGCCTCTCGGTTTTCTCACGTTTCTATGCTCATTTTGAAACTTTTGTTTGTTTTCTTCAAGGACTAAAACATTTTGGTTCAGCTACCCGAATATTCGTTCATTACACTATTAAAGTTTAAATGAAGTTGACAGAATTGACAGAATGAATACCGTCTCACTTCAACACTACCGGAAGGTTCCTTTCAAACAAGACTGGTAAATGTATTATTTTGTAGATAAATAATTGAAACAAACGAAAATAGAAGGAAACTGACCAGAAATGAATATAATTTATTAGTGGAAAAATGAGAAAAGACAATGGGATATCATCGGGATTCAACAGCACCGGGATAGCAATCCGGAGATCTCGGGATCGAATCCCGATGGAATCCCATTTTCTTTGACTTTGCTCATTTTTTCCACTAAATATGATTGAATGCATATTTTGATGTAGGCATCTATATCTCTGACGTAGCTACATTAAGACGGGTAGAAAAATAAAACATAAAGAAGGTGCGTGACAATGTCACATGTTTCAGCTGAAGACCTGTAGCCAGAAGCGATCATCTTACCTTCAGATCTTCTCCACCTCTGACTCCAATGAAAACCTACGTCCTACCTCGGTAGGATGCAGGGAACCTCAAACGAGCGGTGTTCGTCAGGTGAGACGCCGAGGACTAGTCCTCGTTTTTGTGCCTTTGCTGGAGTTCGAGCAGGTGGACACACCGATGCAGAAGTCAAAAATTTCTCGGACGTAAGAAGGTAGGGTGATGTTGCTTCGGAGTTTGACTTCGAGACTGATAAAAACACTCGAACAAAATTGGCTTTTACTCTGAAATCCTCCCCAACTAAGACGAACAAATGGTATGAATGCACCGAGATGAACTGACTTTTTGCATACACGCTGTGAGAAGCTACATGCAATAGTACTGGATCGCTGCACTTGTAAACACGTCTCGCTGACGGCACGGCACGGCGAGTCAGTCATGCGTTGCCCTGCAGTCGTTAGCTCCCTGCTGAACCACGCGGCACGTGTACAAACGCTGCGTAAGAGAAAAATCACGAATGGATTTGGAAGCCGAAGAAAATGTACAGGCTGTTTTTAACAGCACAGTTGTTGTTGTTATTATTTTTGTTACTTTCTTACTCTCTATTGAAAAAAACAATAGGTAGAAAAAAATACGAGCAGATCACGTCCTCTTCCTCTTTCAACCCCACCTCTCGGCTCGTTTCCAAAATGAGCGATACTACTATAGTTTATTATGTTCGAGTGAGCCGACCGAGTCAACACCTTGGTACAAGTAGATGATCTACCATGTGAGCCATAATTCCCACTCATGAACTGTCGGAAGTCAGGTTGTAACCGATATATCCTTATTATCACGAGGGGAAAAATCGAAATTTTCCGGACCGGTTATACATCCATATCAAGATGGTTTGACAGTCAGCTACCAACATTGGTTCTGACAAGTTTATCTGCTGCTACCTTATTGTGACTAATGATAAAGTTGCACGTAGTATATCTGGTTCCTGGTCCCACGGGGTACTATAGGCTGACGTGTGTCAAAATATCCGGTAGATAATATCTAATGCCGGATTCACAGGTTCTCCTCTGTAGACCACAGGTTCATGAAAAGCCACATTTCGGTGCATATTTTCACCAAAATACAATGCAAGTATTTTTGCGTGATTTGTTTTATTTTACGCTTGTTTGTTTGTTTGTTTGTTTGTTTTTTTTTTTTTGCGAAGATGCTAACCCTCGGAATCTCGATTTCTGTCTTCAAGTAAAGTAAGACGCAAGGGTTTGCCGTCTTAAGTAGTCGAAGTCTTATATCAACTCACAAGTCTAGGCAGGCAATTCATGAAGCATTTTGTCAGATATTTTTCTGACAAACTGTTTTAAGCTACTGAAATCCTTGCATCTGATTGGATGAGAGCAAATTTGTCCTACAAATTTGTCGCACAAAATGTTTTTATATGAAATGCCCCTAGATAGTTCTCTCGTACAGTAAAAATCATCGGAAGTGTGCAGAGCCTTGGCCTGCTGCGCGGAGAGAGCTGTCAAACAAACGGGTTGACGAGCTTTGTGTCGTGTATAGGAACCGAACAGATTTTGTATCGTATTACATGGCAAGCGGATTAAACTGCTACCAAGTATAATTATGATATCACTCCTAGTAAGCAAATGGCAATCAAGACAAAACGATTTCCGATAGAGAGCCCCCGCATTTATTTTATCCATGCAGTCGGCTATGTATACTCACGATTACTCAGACGTTTTAAACAGGCCTAGCTGTGCTCTCGAAAACAAAAAAGATCGCATTCTAATCTCGATTCAATAGACCTATTTTGAGGGTCACTTCCGGGATAGCCTGTGCGTACATTTGGACCGATTTTTTTTTTCCCCCAACGGCATGATGTCCAAGCAGGAAGTTGGAAACAGTTCCATCTCCGTGGTCCAGCCCTCGCAAGAGTTGGATGTCGAATACGGCATGAATCCCAGATGACAGTTTCGCTTTCTAAAGCCAAATCCTGCATTCATATTCTCGTGTACAATGGAATATATTTTTTTCTTTTAACAACGCGCAATGAATATCGATTTCATAGGAAAGAGAAAAATATCTTTCTTATTTCTTTTTCGATTTTAGTCATTTTTTTGTACTATTATGTAGGGAATATTTTTCTCTTTCTTTTGAGGTTTATTTAATGTTAGGGTAAATTTCCCCTTTAATGACGTCGCTTGCGGTTAGTCGAATGGTTTACCATGCTCGAAGAACATTGTATACATCTGCAGAGACCGAAAGCGTCCCATTGAAAGCAACAGCAACCAAAAGAAACATCCCTACCAAAAAGAAACACGAAATCAGATTTTAAAAAACAAAAACACACAGAATGAAACATATGACGCGTGACAAGGATAATCACAATCATTTCAAACCATCACCGAACCAAATAGAACGTTCATCTTTAGCACGTTTAGCAGTCAGTGCTGTGAAATGTCATCATATTATTTAGCAGTCAAATGCGATGATAATGTATAGTGTGGGAGGAGGGGGAGGAGGGAAGGAGTATAACTTAGACAAGTTTGTCTGGTCACTGAACTGCTAGCTTTTCTTCCAAGGTTTCTGCTCCGAGATTGTTATCACAGCGCACAGTGACTCGGCGAGGCGTGACGTTCATTATCAAGAAGAGCTGGTTCCAACAATAGCTCCAAAATAATTCTTTTGTGCTGTGTGTGTGATGCCATCTTCCAGTTAGACTTGGAAAGCGGACAATGCGACAAAAAAGACATGAATAACAATTAAGAACGAGAAGAATCAGAGGAAGAATCAGATCAAAAGGAAGAAGAGGAAGCAAAAGAAGAGGAGCGGAGACCCTTTCCCGTATAATACATCCCTTGCAAACACTTCGATGAATGGTTCGAAATTCACCTGTGAGCTGAATTCATTCAACTTCCACCTTGTTCGCGCCATTGCCTGTTGCATTCGGACCTCCTCCTTTTACTGTGACTTTTATCCATCAGGTATTCGCTGATCCCCTTTACTGGTTGACAGATGGTTGTCTTTCGTTTCCCACATGTGAAGAAGGAGCATTTCAGTTTTCATATTCTTTAAACAATTATTCATTGACACACGAAAACTTATGTTAGATTCTTGAAGTATTCAAAATCTTTCGTATTTCACGTCTAAGTAAACCATAGCGACAGCATGTTTTGTTTCAGCGAAATGATTCGCAAGGATTATTTACCACTCAAACTCAGCCCGGAGGTTCTTGGACAAAAATGAAAAGAAAAGAAAGAAGACTCCTTGTTTAACCGCTCAAAAAAATCCATCTGTAAATTTAAACGAAAGCGTGTCCAGCCTGTGAATGAGATGCAGTTTACAGAGGGTTTCACCCTAAGACACTACCAACTAATCAATTTTTTTGACTGAATGTATGTTTTCCATAATAAAATAAAACTTTTACATGATTGATGATTGTTTCTTTGGTACTCTATAATGATGGGTTCATACGTGGATCATGATTAAGAGACCATAATATAGGGGAACCCGGGGAAAAGTGGACCAAAAATGTTTGTCCAGCCAAAACGGGAATTCAAAGCAGAGTAAAGCAAGATATTGTTGTTGTTGTTGTTCATACTATTACCTGAGGACTACCGCTAACAAATGGCAGTAAAATTTGTTTTCAAATTATCAGTTTTATCAATTACTGTGAATTTGAAAAAAATATGAAAATTCCGATTTGCCCCTGACGTGCGCCAGACCGTTTGGGGCAAAGTGGAATACAGAACGCAAGGCATGCGGCGTGCGGCGTGCGTGGAAACGCAACAAACTTCATTTTACCCACAAGCCCATTAGTTAACATGTTCCACCTTGCCCCGTCTACTTTGCCCCAACCATGTATAATTTTTTCCAACACGCATCACTGTGACGTCGGCCAATATTTGCTAGCCCTGATATCACGATTTATGGAAGCTTAAATTACTTTGTATTACTTTATATGGAAATAAAATCATTTTGAACTGAATTGAATTGAATTGAAATCCATACATCGTTGTTACCATGGTTTTCGAGATACTATTTCAGAGAAGCATGATAATTTGGCATAAAGTATATAATGATCAATTGTTGGTTTTGAGGTATGCAAAACAGATATTTTCCCTAAAGACACACATACAATAATTCATTGACACAGCTCTGATGTCAAAAGATGGAGCCTCCCTTGAGGGATCTTGGTGCATGAGCTTTAGATTCAAGACTGAATATATTATATAGGTTTAGCGGGGGTGTTACACTTTGCTCTGTGTTCCTCTTTGTCCCGGGTTCCCTTATATATATATACCGATTACTAAATCACTCTAAAATGCAAGAAAGAAACAGACGATCTATTAAAATCTATACTGACTGTTTAAAGTTTTTGGTTGAATTCATGAGCTGTCTTCTCTTGGATGGGAACTCCACGAACAACAAAAAAAGAACAATAAAAATATACAGGGAATTAGATAATTTTTAAAGAAAAGTACACATTCCCCTGGCAATGATAGAGAAAGGCAGATATCCTCTTGTAATATGGAGGAGTTTTAGGTCAAGTGTCTTTCCATGTTATACAAGAATGCATTTTGACTTGTTGTACTCTGCAATATGTCTTTAAACAAAATATTTTATATGAAAGAGACAGGGACGTGCTATCCAGGTTAACTGTTAGGTTAAAAGGTTAACGGTTGAAAAAAAAAAGGTATTAACCTCACTTTCCAGTCACTACGGAGGGAAATAAGTAAATAAGAATACATAATTAGCTCATCACGATTTTTTTCTGTTTCTTTTACAAGCAAAGAAGTATTCTGTCTCTTTTTCACCTTTGATACAGGGTGCATAATTTACCTTTGTAATAAAGCAATTTTCATGGACTTTCCAAATGTCTCCTTAATTATTCATATACTCACGAAAAAATAAAGGTTTATAACTATGTCAGAGCTAAAATGTAAGGTTTTCATTACATTCGAGCAGACAAAAACAAAAACAAAAACAACAAACAAAAACCGATAAATATAAAATGCACAGTAACACATTTACACATTAACTGCGAAAAAAGGATATGATCATTAAGAAAAAAAAAATAGCCCCTCAGGATGGTAGCTTCAACAACTGCATTTTTTTTTTATTTCATTTCATTTCATTTATTTATTTTTTTTTGGGGGGGGGGGGTCGGGGTGGATTTTTTTGTTTTGTTTTTTAGTCGAGGGTGGATTCTAAACGAAGCAGACTTTAAAAAGACATGACAGATTATAGTCAATACAAATAGACTCTCCAAACCGAACTCGCTAACGGGAAGAAAGTACACATTGTAGAAAAGTGTGTAGTGAGGAAAGGGGCTTCAAGTACGTAATTTCACCAAGATGTGCTGTAAGCAATGAATGGAACAAAGAACAGGATATAAACTCCATGACAACCACTATATTAAGGGATTACTAAACTAAACTGAAAGGTTACATATCATTAAGTACATTATATCAGTCATGACCACTACCAACTTTCAACGTATAACATCATCCTTTCAAAAGTTATTATAGTTGAAAGTGAAACGTGTTGGAAGGGTTTCTATAGTGCACCGAATCGGTTAATCTGAGGAAGCATCGGTTAGACCGAAAAAAAAAATATTGTTTCAGAAAAAAACCCACCAAAAACAAAAAACAAAACCAGTATTATCCCATTCGATTTATGAGTTGTAACTTTAGAAATATATTGAAGAAGAGAATCCCTTGCTCTTTCAGAAAACATACAAATAAAAAATTTGATATTAGGTTTCCCTTTTCACCTGTTCCGCACGGAAAATCAAGTCGTGCGACTATCTGTCGGTTTTTGTGATACACGGTCACATCACATTACACACACACACACACACACAAGCACACACACACACACACACACACACACATACACACAGATTATATACATAATTGATTATATTAATATGTTCTTATGTGTGTGTGTATGTGTGTGTGTGTGTGTGTGTGTAATATTCATTCAACTGTATTACTTCAGCGTCATTCGAAAATTTACATAAATAATATCTCTTGTCGCCGTTCAAAACACATGTATAGTGTATACTCCCGTTCCAACGAACACGATATCATAACGAAATTTCGTCACATTCGTCACAACGAAGTAAAATTTAATCATAATTAAGGTTTCTTGAAATAAAAACTCAGATCCCAAAATGATCATCATTAAAGTCTGTGTGGCAAAACTTGCTTACAACGAAACCGTTTTAGCGAAGTTATTTCCGAGTGTCATTGACAAAGAAAAATATAACAATAATTTGATGTGCTGAATCATAACGAAATGCGGATTGCTTATGAAATTACATAGCAGAACAAATAATTACATAGTGTCTCTGAGTGGGAGAAATAACCTTTGACATTTCAATGTGTTTAAATAGAAATCGTCATGCGTGGGTTCTGTGTCATCCATCGTTTTCGATGAGAACTTTCGTTTTTATAATGAATGTTTACTCAAAATGAAATAAGGTTCGTTATTCCGTAGGTTTGATATGCGCCGAAACACACAAATTCCAGTATATAAGATGTTAGTAAATTCGAAAACGCATTAGGCTTTGTTACTACGAACATTAATCTTGCATTATTCTGAAGGTTCGATATTTCTAAAGTTCGTCAATCCAGACATGAAATAAGGTTTGTTAACCCGAAAGTGAATAAAAACAACAACAACAACAACAAGAACAACCAGAAGGTGAGTACACTAACAAATCGTATAAGAATTACAGACCTTGCATCGTTTTCGGCTTGACAATTCTTCGGAAAAACAATTTTTTTCTTGTTTTGATTAACAAACCTTATTTCATTTTTAGATTAACGAATCTTCGAAATAATGCACGGTAGATCGCTTTCGGAATTACGTCCTTTCGGAGTAACGGAACTTCGGTAGAACGAACCTTCAGAATAACGAACCTTATTTCAGTTTCGGACTAAAAAACCTCCGGAATAACGAATCTTTGAAATAGCCAACCTTTTGGAATGAGGACCTTTCGAAAAACAAACCTTTGCAATAACTGTAACTGAATCCTAAACTATTATTTTCTTACATTGTTTTCAAACTAAGCACGAACACGCGAATGAAAGTACATGCAACCTTATGCCCTCACTTGTATAGATGTAAAATTGAAACCAAATTAATGAGAAACCACCGCATTTAACATTACTCTTCAGAGTGTGACTAGCATTCACTAAACAACATACAATGTGGCTTGCATGTTTTCATCATCATACTGTATTAATATTGTTCGGTTACAACGAAATCTCGATATAAGGAAAGAAAACTGCAGATCCCAAGGACTTTGTTATAACGATAGTGTATGTTTTATACAGTGCTTCGACATATTTCGTAATAATAACAATAATGATAATAATCAGTTCTGGGAACGCATGATACCATATAGGATAGTCTCTATGCGTGTACGCATGGAAGCAAAATCATCCAAACATTTACTAAACTATGTTTACATATAATCCTGTCATGATTAACAATATCAAAACATAAGTTTTCACCACAAATTTAAATTTATTCAAATCTGTAATATATCTAATGCTGAGGGGAGATTGTTCCATAATGATGGTGCCATTTTTTCCAAAAGTCCTATCACCTACTGTTTTGGATTTAGAACTTATTTCAGCGAGGAATAATTAGGAATCCACGTAGGAGGAGATGTATACACCCGGAGAGGAATGCTGAAGAGATATAGGAGTCGGGGCTATAATAAGCTGACGATGGTATGGGTAGATGATTTTATGGCCTTTAGACCTGAAGACAGGTGTATTGAAAGGCATATCATCAAGAAATATATAGACGGGATGTGATCCTTCTCTGCCTGTGCTAAGTGTCGTGTTTTGACATTTTATCTCTTTCATTTTATTTTTCTGTCATTTTTTTTTCAATCAGAAGAAATTTGATGAGCAAGTGCTTTCTCGATCTTCCGCTGTCATGGCTGTAAGCAGGAACGAGTCTCTTGTGTTCACATCCTATATCACATTCATTTTGCTCTGTAGGCCATTATATTTCTCTACTTCCACGTGCTGTGTATCAAAGTCTCGAATTCTCTCAGAAACAACCTTTAGGAAAAGAATGCTGGAACTTAAGGTAATGAAAGTATGAACTATGCAAATAAATGGAAGACGTTTGCAAAAAAACAAATGCTATCACTTTTAATTACATTATTACAAATCAATGAAATGTGATAGAGAGAAATCGTAAACATTTATAGATATCTTTTTTTCTTTTTTTTTTTTTTTGAAGAAGAAGAAGGGAGAAAAAGAGAAGCTGGAATCAGATGACGTGGATGTTACTTATACCAATTACCGAATTAGATGTTCTGATCAATATGACGTTATGGGAATATACGGGGAAAATCAGAAAATACAAAAACTGACACATAGTCATGTTGAAATATACACCGTGGTTAGGGGGGGGGGGGGAGGGGATAAACCAAATCACCAAACAAAAACCACTAACAGGGTACATCACGGATTTCCATGACAGATCTTCCTGTAAACGCGGCGACAGGCAGATCAGTGCAAACTGATAGGCTTGCCTTGAACCTGATTTGGCTTCTAGCAACGAGGTAGTATAAGGCGAGCAAATACATCCTTGGATTCTATAGCTAGCGCTTCAACTTTCGAAAATGCAACCTCTCCCTCACCCCCCCCCCCCCCCCCCAAATTTCGTGATGTTTCCCGTAACGTTCACGTCCAGTTGACAAGTGAAGTTCTGGCATATAAACAGCAGAGAATTCTTTGTCCACCAAAACAGGAGAGCAGTAGAATTCTGGCTTCCGTAATATTGCAGCAGACGATTACCAGTAGCTTTCATGCAGAATTTTGTAATTGTCAGATATTGCAGTAACAATTCTGGGTCAGAAGTGTTATTTTATAGTATGTCATTACTCGCCAGCAGTTGTCCAGTGAGATGACATAATTCTCTAGCAGATATTTCTGAGTAAGGCATTGAAACGAACTGGTAGAGAATTGAATGCTTCATTGAGCTCGATCTTGACAAAAGAAAATTATGAATTTTAGATTTCCACATGTTATGAAACAACTGAAATGCGTCATGGGGTAAATTATGCACAGTCATAATCACTGTCTCCCTCGCGTCTACTCCCCAATTCGCTGGCGCACAAAATATTCATCCATTCCCTCTTTGATAATGACATGGGCAAGTAGAATTACATACTTCGCATCAAACACTTTGTCAATTTAACAATGCAAATAATGATGTTTAATATTTTAAAGATCTGTTATGGTCTGATTTGGTGACAGTATTGTTTGAGACAAGTTATTTTTGTGATAGGGTCCAATTTCTTCTTTTTTATCACAATAACAATTTGTCAAGGTACCGGCATTGTAAAGGTTATGGCAATATTGCTGAAGTTATTGACTGAAAGAAGATGGTACTAAAATTCAATACCTTCTGAACATACAGACCGATCCGAATGTTAAGTATTGTTAAATATACAAAATGTGAACAATAGTTATAATAACATTGTTTCTAGACTAAACCGTCTACAGTTATGGTTTAATGAGAAAAAGAGTGATAGCTCCCTACATTTTAGGTTTTATTGCAAAATTTTTATATGATAGGATGTTTTGCGATACAACTGACCTACACATATTCTATATGCATCAAATGTGATAGCTCGAAATTTTTAAAAACACTGCTCCCAAAGGTAAACTGTACCTTTAAGATTAACGCGAGTGATTATGAAAACTAGGAGGCAATGGGCTTTAATGAAACTTATGCTTTCTGTTAGTTCCATCTTGCTCTTATCAAAGTTATCCGAAACATTTCCCTATATAGACTTGTTTTCTTAAATGTCTTTGACTGGTTCTCGAAAACGAGGAAATGATCGCAAATGCGGAACTTGCCACAATCGGAACATGAACATACGTTTGGAAAGAAGGGGGGGGGGGGGGGGCAGCTTCGGAGCCCCTGGCCAATCAAGCCGTATATAGCTTATTCGGAAATCACATGGATTTACTCATCATACAAGTTGGATTTTGTTTCACGATGGATTAAAACACAACGAACAACTCCTTGTATCTCGTTAACTCGTAGATACAGCAGTAATTTCAGTGACTACCAGGTGTAATAAATTATTATTTCAAGTTGGCAGTCACATACGACTTCCTGCAATTATGATAGGTAATAACACAAAGCAACGTTTCGACTAAATATCCCGGGCACCTTAAAATACTTTTATTTTCTTGTATAGCAGAATGTAACTAAATGTATAAACATACGAAACCACTCAATTATGAGAGAGCAGAATATACGAGTAATTTGAACTCGATTTTGATTTTTCTGTAATCAGGTCATCAATCTTATTTTCCATAAATGAATCCAAGCGGAAATGACACAGGAATGTTGTTACAATGAGCAAGGAGCAGGAAAAAAAAGTACACAATTCACGATTACATAATGCTGCGGCTAATCTTAGCATTGCACATGAATCTCAGAATGCTACTTGAACAAAATATCCTAACGCAGATTGTTACTGTTCACGTTTGTGTTTGATTTCAGCCCCTCTTCAGCCTCAAAGAGTTGTGATGATCTGTTTTTCCTTCATTACAACAGACGCATGAACCCCTTAAAAGCTGAGATAAACGGCTAGCTCAATGCCTTATAATGTCCGGTTTAGTATACTCATAGTTCTCGGTAATTCCTTTAAAGGCATAATTTACCATTTGCAGATAAAACAAAAAACCCAGCTTTAATGCTTCAAAATAGTTCTAAGATGTGAGTTAGTCATAGAGCAACCACTGTAAAAAAGAAATAATAATAATCGGGATTATCAATGTTAAGTATTGTTAAATTTACAAAATGTGAACAATAGTTAGTAAAATTGTTTTTAGACTAAACCGTCTACAGTTATGGTTTAATGAGAAACACAGTGATATCTCCCTAAATTCTAGATTTTATTGCAAATCTTTTATATGATAGGATGTTTTGTAATACAACTGATTTAAAGCATCAAATGTGATAACTCGAAAATGTTTAAAATCACTGCTCCCAAAGGTAAACTGTACCTTTAACGGCCATCGGCCTAGATACGATTGAACGGTAACACCCCTGAATGACTGTCGCTGATTTACCATATTTGATAATCAGTTAATACTTGTTTGTTGTATGTTTGTTCGTATGACTTATCGTGTTCCTATTAACCAAGCAAGGAAAACACTGAATTGTGTAATCATTACGTGTCACATGTACACACTAGGTGAGTAACGTGTAATGTTCTACATGCTGAATGCTTTACTTTCAAGAATATGCTTATCACATGAGTGATATAGGATATTAGCTGAACCAACATAAATAACCCGATGCATTTCAGACACATGTATATATTTATTGTATGATATTCTTCCCCACGTACATGACATAAAATATTATATAGCTGACATATTATACACATAACCGCAGTCCAAGTCAAGACATTAACCCTGCCACCCTCGTGAAAGCGTGTGAATCTCAAGGTGTTCGAGTTAAAGTAGGCCTATTACCTCGTATAATACATTTTAAACATGGAGGACAATTACTATTTCTATTACTATTATTGTAGTGTTGAAGAATGACATTTATGGTATATAAACTATATAGCGACTCTTTGAGCGAAATCGGGTCAGTTTTATGGTTGGAAACGTGGTAAGCTACCTTAAATAGCATTTAATTGGGTCCCCGTTAAACAGGGTGTTTAAGTTATATCTTTGATGAGAATTTCTTATTCCATCCTTAACATAATCACATGATGATGAAGGCATTACGTGTGGGGCGAATGCACTCCACAAGCACTGCTTTTTAGCATTCCTCCCCATTTCCAGCATTTCCGTGTACTTAAAATATTCTGTAAACTTATCTTTTATTATGCATTGTGATGTAATTTATGTATTAAATTTCTGTAAAATATTTACATGTTTCTGTTGGAAATGGAAAAAAAGGTGAATGAATAAATAAATGAATGAAAGAATGAAAGTCCAAACACATATTATTATCATTATTATTATTGTTATTATTATTATTATTATTATTATTATTATTATTATTATTATCATTGTTATTATTATTGTTATTATTATTATTATTATTATTATTATTATTATTATTATTATTATTATTATATAAACACACTTGTTTTTAATGTTTAAACTAGAAATGTCGCTACGGCGACTGATGCCTCCGCCATAATGCATGATTCTCCCAATAGGTGTATAGTACAATGTCTTGACAATGTGTGATGACAGTTTCACATAACTGGCAAAATATCGAAATAACAGGTTTGTCAGAAATATCTTGAATGTTCACTTTCCACGAACTGGGTTTGCTATAATTGTCTATTAAAGAGTGCAGGTACACATATTTGGGGAATTGAAAATTTTTACTTGACTTCTGACCGACCTTATTATAAGTTTATGCATTGAGTTTAATTTTCAAGGTATGAAAAAAGAGTGTAATTACAGTACAAAATATTTTTTTTTTCATTTAAACCTGACCTTTGACCCTTAACCTTTGACCTTTGACCTTCTGGCTAGACATTTCCAAGGAATCTCCATCAAGTAATACATGTACATATATCAAACACTTTTAAAACTAATAATGCAATCATTGCATATACTAGTATACATGTATGAGGAAAATACAGCAGTAACATTTTGAGGAGTTGACCTTGACCTTTGAACCCCTGACTATTGACCCATGACCCCTAAATTCCCTAGATAATCCCTGCCAGTCAGTACATGCATATGTACCATATTCCATGAAGATACATTGAACCATTTGGGAGAAAAGTGATATTGAAACATTTTCACCTAACCTTTGACCTTTTGACCTCTGACCTTATGACATGAAACTCTCTCTGGAGAATCCTTACGCAGTAGTACATGTCTACACTAAGTTTCAAGAAAATAACTGCTAGCATTGCATAGATATGGGGGAAATAGCAACATTTTTAGCATTTGACCTTGACCTTTTGACCTTTGACCTCTTGTCAATGTCACTAGAATCTACTCAACTAATTGTCCCATCATACATCATCCCTGGACCAAGTTTGGTGAAAGCTGCTTTATCCAGTTTTGAGTTATCACATAAACAGATAAATTTTAGGATTTGACCTTGATCTTTGACCTTTGACCTCTGTCCGATTTCACTGAAAAACTATTCAAGTAATTGTCCCATCATACATCATCCTCCAACAAAGTTTGGTGAAATTTGCTCCATACAGTCTTGAGTTATCGCGTAAACGGATACAATTTCATGATTTGACCTTGACCTTTGACCTTTGACCTTTAGCCGATTTCACCCAAAATCTTATCAAATCGTTGCCCCATCATACTTCATACTTGGACCAAGTTTGGTAAAATTCCAGTAAATATTACTCAAGTTATCGCGTAAACGAAAGCGGACGGACGTACGTACGGACGTACGTACGGACGTACGTACGGACGGACGGACAACCCGAAAACATAATGCCTCCGGCACCACTTCGTGGCGGAGGCATAAAAAGGAATCATATTCCTTAGTCTCGGCGAATGTTCAGTCACATAATAACACTTTTCACATCTCGAGAACGGCCATGAAGGTACTGTGTATAAGAAGAAGAAGAAAAAAGTTCCTTTAGTAGCATCACTGTCATCGATTCCGATTACGCTGTACAATTTTCTTCCTCCCATGCTACACAACATCATGATAGTAACAACCGAAAGCCAAGTAACAGGTGAGTATGAAGGGGGGGGGGGGGCATGGCATAAAAGAATGAATTAGACAGACAGACAGACAGACAGACATACATACTGTACATACAGACATACAGACAGACAGACAGACAGCGAGGGAGAGGGAAGAAATGATAGATGGAGAGTCGGATAATCTAGGCAAAAGTAGTTAGATTAAATGTAATTCACATCAAAGTTTGTTTCATTTTTTCAATGCGACATAAAAGTAACGAGGTATGACTATATTATGATAGGTATACAAGCGATACAGTGAAGTCAATTGTCTATTTCAGTATAATACTCTCCAAAAGATAAAGATGATTATGTTTGCCGTAACCAGGGGCTGTAGCAGTGAATGATAGGCTAAAGTCAATAATTCCCTTGACTGCTACTTTTCTTTTCTGCACGTTCTCCAAGAGATAGTTTATGGAGTATATCCTAAAAACAACGCGCTCCGGATTCAAACCAAGTTTTACCAGGCTGAAAGTCTAGACACAATGAGGTGCTTAGCTTCCGGGTGCCAGATAAGAATTAACAGGTTATCATACTGGACTGAACAGCAAGCAAGTTCGATGCTGCGGGATAACGTATTTGATACTATTTAATATATCGATCGTTCTAGAGATTTCAATCATTACTGTGGATTGAAACTACTTACGTATGTCTCTGCTGTTTTCAAGGCTCTTCGATGACTGCCAATTATGAATCTTTTCATGAAACGGGCATTTCAGAATGTGAAGCGCCTCCTTTTACGACACACTACGTCATAAATTCCCCCTTCCTCCGCTTGATCTTCTCTTTTCTGGTTGATGTATTTTTCAAATAACAAAGCCTATATGTTCAGACATCAGTTATTACTCCTTAAATACGTTTTGTTATTTATTCCCTACACGTCATTGTACAAGATTATTGTAAGCATATTACTGAATCATTACAGACCTGTATTTATCACCTTGGTTCTCAGTTTAACCCTCTGCTTGCCACATCATAATACCTGCACATACTTTTGTGTGTGAAATTTGAGCACATTTGACTCTTTAGCATAGAAAGGGTTAATAGCGTTGAGCAGAAGGCTTTGAAACTTGATACATGTACTAAATTCGTGCTGATTTTATTGTTAAGAGGAACTGACTAGTCAGGTGTTATTAGGGAGCTCTAGATTTTAGACGCGCGGACGTTCAAAGAGAAAAAAACATGATCTGAGCGTGCGTAGTAGCGCGGATCAAGTTACTGCGCACGCTCAGATCATGTTTTTTTCTCTTTGAACGTCCGCGCGTCTAAAATCTAAAGCTCCCTTATTTCGCGTAAAGGACGCAACGTAACCTTCATTCCATTGGCTGGGATATTCTTGCTCCGTAGTCATGGTAGTGTACATGTATAGGCCTACATTTTTATAATATCCATCCATTTGAAAAGTTGAATTATATTGAAAACAGAAAAAAACAAAGAAACACACTCATCGTCTCTCTCTCTCTCTCTCCTTCCAATCAATATCTCCCTTGCAACTGATTGACAAATTGCCCTGCATCGACGTAATTAAGCACTGAATTGATCAGTGTTTTAGTAGTAGCCATGATAAAAAATCATGGGCGTACATACTCGAGCGGGATTCGAACCCACGACCTCCTGATCACCGGACAGGCGTCATCTCCACGAGACCACCGAGCTTTCGCCCGACAGCAAGTGTTGGTTCTAAGCTCGGTGGTCTAGTGGAGATGACGCCTGTCCGGTGATCAGGAGGTCGTGGGTTCGAATCCCGCTCGAGTATACGCCCATGATTTTTCATCATGGCTACTACTAAAACAGTGATCAATTCAATGCTTATTTACGTCGATGCAGGGCAATTTGTCAATCAGTTGCAATGAAAGCATCTCGACGGAAGAATTTCATGAATTTGAATATCTCCATTTCTTTCTATCTCCCGTCTTCTTTTAAAATTCTGAATCATTTCAGCACGATGCAGATGTGAAATAAAAAAGAGAGTCACCAGGGTACATCTTTGTCACAATAGATAAGGTACGACTTCTGAATCTAACAGATCAAGCAATATGCCAAAAACCGCAAGAGTAATATTCAATTCAATTCAATTGGGTCCATTTCAAAATTTATTTCATTTTTCTGCAGAACACAAATTAGATATGAATTCCCAAAGTATATGCAATAAAAAAAAAGAGATACAGTGAACTCAGTTGGCAATCGTAATATTAAGAAAATCATAAAAAAGAGGAAAAAGAAACATAATACAGGTGTATGTATTGCAACAACAGACACATACAAAGCCATACGATTTTTACTTCCATGATGGCAAACACATATTACATAATTGGCATTATTACATAATATTATATTATGTTGTGTTTTAAAGAAAGAGGAAAGAAAGAACAATTGGGGCCTATTCAACAAATAATTTGCCCCAGACAATACTAATATAAAACAAACATAATAAAACTTAAAGGTATTAAACAAGAATATAAACAAGAATATTAGATATACCATGTGATTCATTATATTATAAACTACATGTAAAGAAGGCAGTATCTGGCGTAGAAATAATCATATTATGCCATAGTCAATACATGTAATGGCACTTCTACGAATATCACATATTATCAATGCAGAAAAAAAAAATGAACTAGAGATTGTAATTTGTCATCACTGACAAATTAAGGTGAACCGATTTTTTTTTAATCAATGATTCGAGTCCTGATCGTGCAAAGTCTCAGCTACAACATATTAAAATCTGAGAGAAATTCACCGAAGCATAAGTAAGATAGTGCTCGATAAAGAGAGTCATGTCAATTTTCACATCTAAAAAAATTCCCTCCCATAGAGATAACACGTCATAGATATATTCCGCTTCGGCTGACGTAAATATAGACAAAATTACGTAACTTCCATTGGACAATTTTGTGATGAGTCCTCTATGTGATGACAATGAATAAAAAATCTCAAGAGTCAAAAAATCAGAGAGTCGGTATTCTCTTTATAGTCAAAATAAATCACATCTTACCTGATTAAGCCCTCGACGTTCATTAAAGGGATAGTACAGTATTGGTGGAGATGAGAATTGGGCCTTTAACTTTTTGCGAGATACCAAGAAAACACTTATGATATAGTACAGAGCATACCATTTTAAGAGGAATTCAAAGTTTATTTGATGAAAATCGGGTTTGGATTAACTGCAACATCCAAAAACAAAGTAAAACAAAGCGATTGTAATGAGGTGTGGGTCCCACACTTTATTAGAATCGCTCTTTTTGGATATCTCAGCCATTTCAAAACCAATCTTAATCAAATAAACGTTGAATTCCTCATAGAATTATATGTTCTTTCACATTTCATAAGAGGTTTCTCATTATCTCACAAAAAAATGTTAGAAACCTGATATTAGGTCTCAACCAAAACTATACAATCCCTTTAAACATGTTTAAAGATATGGAAAATTTGGATAAAGGAAGCAGGTTTATAGCGTCCAAAAAAAAGTTATTTCGGTCCAAGGAGCAAACTGTAGGCACATCTGAAGTATTTACTGAATTGAGTGTCATCTTTGCATATACATATCTTGACTTCATGTTTCACGGTTTTACAATGCTTTACTTGCTTTCATATGCCACAGGAGGGCAGTACAGTAGTTAACAGTCCAGCAGCATTGACATTGGTGGTAAACCTTGACAATAAAACGTCTCTTAGCACAATATAATGGTTTTGATGTCTTCCATTGTATTAATTACGATATAAGAAAACGATAACAGCAAAACGAACGAACGATAACATTCCTCATTCTCACCTTTGAAAAGTGGACAAAAAAAAAATCATCAAATAATAAAAAAAAACCCAAAAACAAAGTGAATATAAAGGGGGCAAGCAGATCAGTGTTATCCGCTGGTTTTGTGAACAAATTCACGTATATAAGCCACCTTGCGCAAAAACACAGACAAACAAGCAAAAATCATAGAAGAGATTATTGATTTCTGACGTGTAGTTTAATACTTCGATAACCATGCAGAATCTACGTGCACATCTACATGAAACAAACGACGTATAGAGACTATTTCATTTGCCTCTTTTTCTTAGTATTTATGGCAATGTCTTTGAACAATGTGAAGGTTTGAAATAAGGACAAAAACGCAACCAACAACAGCAAAGAAAAACACGTCACCTAAGTGGGACCGACCCTACTCACTGATGTACGGGGGACTGTCGGGGCTGTTTGTCCTTGCTCGCTCGCATGAAGATGAAGTCGGTGAGCCACGTCGGTGCATACGAAAGCGGAAGAAAGATAACTTTCATGTCCAGTCCGCATGAGTAGCGGGTCCTAGGCCAGCGAGAGAGCAGTGCATGGATCATCGCGTTGGTCACGAGTGTGAGATTGGGCGATAAGCTCCTGAAGTTCACGTTCTCGTGCCAGACTTGAATGAAAAAAAAAGACAGAAAAACGATATCAAAACAATATCCACAAATTCTTTTTCAAATGAGTTCAATTCAATTAATTTCAATTCAATACAAATTTCGGGTTATGTTTTGCTTTGTTTTGTTTGTTTTTTTTTTTCAACAGAATGATACATGTACAGCATGATTGCTGACATTGGACACGCATTTGAACAGTATAAAAAAGCAAAATAGAATTTTGTTTATGCCTTTGATTTACCAAAACAAACAAACAAACACACACAAACACACTTTTTTTTTTCAAATTCATGAAATTCTTCCGTCGAGATGTTTTCATTGCAACTGATTGACAAATTACCCTACATCGACGTAAATAACCATGGCTACTACTACTAC
This sequence comes from Diadema setosum, assembly GCF_964275005.1. Lineage (NCBI taxonomy): Eukaryota > Metazoa > Echinodermata > Echinoidea > Diadematoida > Diadematidae > Diadema > Diadema setosum. Next base: position 13,151,753 of record NC_092704.1, on the reverse strand, counting down.
TACAACACCGATCAATTCAGTGCTTATTTACGTCGATGTAGGGCAATTTGTCAATCAGTTGCGATGAAACACACCTTTACTGATGAAATGACGGAAGGAAAAGGAATAGAAAATAAAAGGGGAGAACGAATACAACAGACGAAGTAGAATTGGACCAGTGAAGGGTAAATAGATTTGAAAAAAAAAAAACAAACACCAAAAACATAATCATTCATATGAAGAAGAACAAAAAAACGATGTAAGAATTGGACTCACTTTCTTCGTAATGGTTTGAATCATACTCGGCCTTCTTCTCGGCGGGAAGTCGCTCCCATGCCGCTTTCATCTCGGTCTTGTACCGATCGCCGTCCGTTAGATTGGTCCTAAAATAACCCGGCTCCAAAATGCTCACTTTGATGCCGTAGTCCAGCATCTGACTTTCTCTCCTTCGGGTAAAGATGAACAAAGTCACAGTGTAAGGACGACTCTCTGATAAATTTCTGCACTTCAAAACGAAGCATTGAAACCGTATAAATGATGAATACAAAACTGTCATGCAGTGAGTTTTGTTTTGTTTGTTTGTTCATTTCCGTCTGAGAAGATGGCTGGATAGCCCATATTCAGCTACGTTAAGCTGGTCTTCCATGGGGTCCAGTTGGTTGTGAGGTGGGACCACTTCACCGGGTTAAACACCCTGCTCTTTACAATGAATGAATGAATGAAGCGGGATCTTTTACGTGCATGAGTTGTTATTATACAACGTCCAAGTAGATCCTTAATTTGATTGGAGGATTGTTGGTGACGTGATATTAAATAAGCACTCCATTCCACGCGCCGTGCAATTTTGGTTCTATTTTTGCTTGCAACTTGGTTCGATTTTTTCGTTCTATTCCACGGTTCGAGATATAATGTACGGTATTATACAACACCTCAGAATGATGTCGAATTGTGATTGGCCAAGAACATGTCACATGACATTCAATAGAAAATACCTATCAAACTCACTGAGAGTGACAGCCATGCAATAGGCCCCTGGGCAGGGGCCTATTGCACGGCTCGAAGGTACTATAGCACGGCTTCGCGGGGGGCTACTAATGCACCGCGGCAGCTCACAGAGTTATGTGGCTCACATAGCAAAGCGCCAGCAAACTACAGTACGTGCTGGCATGGCCGGCGCGCTGCCGGTAAGTCTCACAGACCAGCAGCAGGCGCGGCGGAGTACTGCAACAACGTTAACGTGTACGCGCAGCTACTTACCTTGCTTGTTGCATGTATTGCGGCCTTACCTACTGCTGTGTTTTTACTTTTGACTCTGATCTGCTACGTGGACCACAGTGATCCCAAAATCAAGACTTCATTTCAAGTTGAGAAACCGTAATTTGATTATTAGGTGATCCGAGTATCCTCTCGGATCACCTTCTGTTTTTGTACGGATTCTTAGGTGATCCGAGTATCCTTCGGATCACCTTCTGTATCTGTACTGATTCTTTATTTCTGGACAAAAGTTGTGCAGAGATTAACTCAGAAAGTCCTCTGCCTATCAATTTCAAAATTATACCATATATGTATCATGTCACAAAGACGACAGATTTTGTAAAATCATTGTGATCAATGGACCGTGACGTCACTATGACGTCATTATATGAAAGCACATTTTCATTAATATCTCATTAATGGAATGGAATTTTTCTATGAAATTTACGTCACATATAGTTCAAACCAAGCGCACTCTACACATTTTCTCAAATTTTAGTTTACACTTAAACCGTGCGCGTACGCGCACGTTAAAATGTTGACATGCTCCAATCGAGCTCAAATTTTTTTTGCACACGTTTCAGATCATTTGGAGCATTTTTTGAAAAATTGAAAAAATTGGACGGACGCGTACGCGCGCGCACATATACGCACGCACAGCTCATATGCAATAGAAATTTCCCGTTTTTTTACACTTATCGGATGACTGAAATGTCAAGGAATATTTCTACCAAGTTTCAAGTCGATCCGACTCAATATGACGTCATACGGGCCCGTCAAAGTTGAAATTCCGCGCGCGCGTCAATGGCGATATACAGTGCAACTATGCCAAAAAACCGCCAATTTTAAATCCGATTTTACTCGTCAGGATGGACGGTGACCCCCCATTTTCTGTACATATTTTGAAAGCTGATGAGTTGTACATGTCATTTCATGGGGTGGCAATGCTGACAAAATGATTAAAAGATATCAAATTTCTTAATAAAGTAAAAAAAGTAAATTTTCAAAATGACGTCATCAAATTTCAAGTTCATTCGAGCGTATTTCACTAATCCTTTGTCAATTTTCACCAAGATTTCAGTATATTGTAGCTTATTAAATGCTCTTTCATTAACGTAATAACGGTATTTTGATTAGATGACGGCATCACCTCGTAAAAATGGATTGAATGTAATCTTGTCAAATTTGACCAGTTTACGTGTTAACTCTATGGGAGTGCAGTTTTTATGGAAATGAAAATTGACATGACTATCTTTATCGAGCACTAGCTCGCTTATGCTTCGGTGAATCTCTCTAAGATTTTAATATGTTGTAGCTGAGACGTAGGGCTATCGTAAGTGTGCCCTTCGTTTTTTCATACGATGTCTGCATCACGTCAGAACACTTGGTTGAAATTAAAGCTTATCTTCGATGTATTGAAGTATTTCTTTCTTTCTGCAACTTTCTTTGCAATAACTCAAGAAAAACGGCCTCTATCACTTCCATATTTTGCACATGTTTAGTTCATGTGACGTGAATTATTTCATAAAATAACAACTACTTGATCGGACACCATCTTGGGTATGTAAATTATGGTCAAAGGTCATAAGTGTTTCACCCTGTATCTTAGTGAATACATGTCCTATCTTTCCCATATTTTGCACACGCAAAGACCATGTTACAAGGATCATTTCACAAAATAACTACTTTTTACTCAGATGCCATCTTGTCTGTACAAATTGAGGTCAAAGGTCATATGTACTTCTTTTTGTATCTTCGTTATGACGTGTTATCTCTATGGGAGGGAATTTTTTTTAATGTGAAAATTGACATGATTGTCTTTATCGAGCACTAGCTCACTTATGCTTCGGTGAATTTCTCCCAGATTTTAATATGTTGTAGCTGAGACTTTGCGCTATCGTTTTGTTTACTTCGTCTTTTCATACGATGTCGGGATTACGATAAAAACTTGGTTGAAATTAAAGCTTATCTTCGATGTATTGAGATATTTCTTTCTTTCTGCAACTTTCTTTGCAATAACTCAAGAAAAACACGCCCTATCACCCCCATATTTTGCACATGTTTAGTTCATGTCTCGTACATTATTTCATAAAATAACAACTACTAGATCGGACAACACCTTGGGTATGTAAATTAGGGTCAAAGGTCATAAATGTTTCATCGTGTATCTTAGTGAATACCTGTCCTACCTTTCCCATATTTTTCACACGTATAGACGATGTCGCGAGAATCATTTCACAAAATAACCACTATTTCATCAGATGCAATCTTGGGAGTGCAAAGGTGGGTCAAAGGTCATATGTACTTGTTGCTGTTTCTTCGTTATAGTGTATACAGAATTTGGTACCTAACATGGCAGATATGACTCCCTTTGCTAAATGAGAATGCAAACATCACACGGCCAATGTCTCTAAACACAGATGAAACTTGTATGGTCATGCCTATTGCGATCAGGACTCGAATCATTGATAAAAAAAAAAAAAAAACGGATCACCTTAATTTGTCAGTGATGACAAATTACAATCTCTAGTTAGGTGATCCGAGTATCCTCTCGGATCACCTATTGTATCTGTACGGATTCTTTCTTCTTCTTTATTTCTTTCTCCTCAAATGTTGTGCAGAGGTTAACTCAAAAAGTCATTCACCTATCACTTCTAAACTGATACCATATATGTATCACGTCATAAGGACGACAGATCTAATGTATCACTGTGATCAGTCAACCATGACGTCACTATGACGTCATTATCTGAAAACACGTTCACATTCGTATCTCATTAATGGAATGGATTTTCTCAATGAAATTTACATATCATATAGTTCAAGTCAAGTTCTATTGATATATTTCATAAAATTTAGTCACGTTCATAGTAAACGAGCGCGTACGCGCGCGTTGAAATTTTAACATGCTCCAATCGAGCTCAAAATTGTTTTGCACACGTTTCAGGTCATTTGGAGTATTTCAGAAAAAATCGACGGACGCGTACGCGCGCGCGCATATACGCACGCACAGCTCATATGCAATAGAAATTTCCCGTTTTTTCACACGTATCGGATGTCTGAAATGTCAACGAACGTTTCTACCAAGTTTCATGTCAATCCGACTCAATATAACGTCATACGGGCCCGTCAAAGTTGAAATTCCGCGCGCGCGTCAATGGCGATATACAGTGCAACAATGCCAAAAAACCGCCAATTTTAAATCCGATTTTACTCGTCAGGATGGACGGTGACCCCCCATTTTCTTTACATATTTTGAAAGCTGATGAGTTGTACATATCATTTCATGGGTTGGCGATACTGAAAAAATGATTAAAAGATATCAGATTTCTTAAAAAAGTAAAAAAAGTAAATTTTCAAAATGACGTCTTCAAAATTCAAGTTCACTCGAGCGTATCTCACTTATCCTTTGCCGATTTTCACCTAACTTTCAGTATGTTGTAGCTTATTTAATGTTCTTTCATATTTATAATTACAAACTTTTGATTGGATGACGTCATCACCTCGTAAAAATGGATTGAAAGTATCCTTGTGAAATTTGACCAGTTTACGTGTTATCTCTATGGGAGAGCAGTTTTTCTGGAAGTGAAAATTGACATGACTATCTTTTTCGAGCACAAGCTCACTTATGCTTCGGTGAATTTTTCCCAGATTTTAATATGTTGTAGCTGAGACTTTGGGCTATCGTAAGTGTGCCCTTCGTTTTTTCATACGATGTCGGGATCACGTCAAAAAACTTACTTGAAATTAAAGTTTATCTTCGATGTATTGAAATATTTCTTTCTTTTTGCAACGTTATGTGCAATAACTCAAGAAAAACATACCCTATCACCACCATATTTTGCACATATTTAGTTCATGTCACGAACATTATTTCATAAAATAACAACGACTTGATCAGACGCCATCTTGGGTATGTAAATTAGGGTCAAAGGTCATAGATGTTTCATCCTGTATCTTGGTGAATACATGTCCTATCTTTCCCATATTTTGCACACGTAAAGACCATGTTAAAGGGATCATTTCATAAAATAACCACTTTTTGCTCAGATGCCATCTTGTCTGTGCAAAGTGGGGTCAAAGGTCATATGTACTTCTTTTTCTATTTTCGCTATGACGTGTTATCTCTATGGGAGGGAATTTTTTTAGATGTGAAAATTGACATGACTCTCTTTATCGAGCACTATCTTGCTTATGCTTCGGTGAATTTCTCTCAGATTTTAGTATGTTGTAGCTGAGACTTTGCACTATCACGATTCGAATCATTGATTAAAAAAGAAATCGGATCACCTTAATTTGTCGGTGATGACAAATTACAATCTCTAGTTAGGTGATCCGAGTATCCTCTCGGATCACCTTCTGTTTTTGTACGGATTCTTTCTTCTGAGGTGATCCGAATATCCTTCGGATCACCTTCTGTATCTGTACTGATTGTTTATTTCTGGACAAAAGTTGTGCAGAGGTTAGCTCAGAAAGTCCGCAGCCTATCAATTTCAAAATTATACCATATATGTATCATGTCGCAAAGACGACAGATCTTATAAAATCATAGTGATCAGTCGACCGTGACGTCACTATGACGTCATTATATGAAAACACATTTTCATGCATATCTCATTAATGGAATGGAATATTTCAATGAAATTTACGTCACATATATTATAAATCAAGTGAATTCTACTCATATTCTCAAAATTCATTTTAATCTCAAAACGCGCGCGTACGCGCGCGTTGAAATATTTGTATGCTCAAATCGAGCTCAAATTTTTTTTGCACACGTTTCAGACCATTTTGAGCATTTTTTGAAAAATTGCAAAAATTGGACGGACGCGTACGCGCGCGCGCATATACGCACGCACAGCTCATATGCAATAGAAATTTCCCGTTTCTTTACTTTGATCGGATGGCTGAAATGACAAGGAATATTTCTACCAAGTTTCAAGTCAATCCGACTCAATATGACGTCATACGGGCCCGTCAAAGTTGAAATTCCGCGCGCGCGTCAATGGCGATATACAGTGCAACTATGCAAAAAAACCGCCAATTTTAAATCGGATTTTACTCGTCAGGATGGACGGTGACCCCCCGTTTTCTTGACATATTCTGAAAGCTGATGAGTTGTACATGTCATTTCATGGGCTGGCTATGCTGACAAAATGATTAAAAGATATCAAATTTCTTAATAAAGTAAAAAAAGTAAATTTTCAAAATGACGTCATCAAATTTCAAGTTTACTCGAGCGTATCTCACTTATCCTTTGCCAATTTTCACCCAAATTGCAATATGTTGTAGCTTATAAAATGTTCTTTCATAATTGTAATTACACAATTTTTATTAGATATTGACATCACCTCGAAAAAATGGATTGAAGGTAACCTTGTCAAATTTGACGAGTTTACGTGTAATCTCTATGGGAGTGCAATTTTTATGGAAATGAAAATTGACATGACTACCTTTATCGAGCACTAGCTCACTTATGCTTCGGTGAATTTCTCTAAGATTTTAATATGTTGTAGCTGAGACATAGGGCTATCGCAAGTGTGCCCTTTGTTTTTTCATACGTTGTCGGGATCACGTGAAAAAACTTGGTTGAAATTAAAGCTTATCTTCGATGTATTGAAATATTTCTCTCTTTCTGCAACTTTCTGTACAATAACTCAAGAAAAACATACCCTATCACCACCATATTTTGCACATGTTCAGTTCATGTCACAAACATTTTTTCATAAAATAACAACTACTTGATCAGACGCCATCTTGGGTATGTAAATCAGGGTCAAAGGTCATACATGTTTCATCCTGTATCTTGGTGAATACATGTCCTATCTTTCCAATATTTTGCACACGTAAAGACCATGTTACAGGGATCATTTCATAAAATAACAACATTTTGCTCAGATGCCATCTTGTCTGTGCAAAGTGGGGTCAAAGGTCATATGTACTTCTTTTTCTATCTTCGCTATGACGTGTTATCTCTAAGGGAGGGAATTTTTTAGATGTGAAAATTGATATGACTCTCTTTATCGAGCACTATCTTATGCTTCTTTGAATTTCTCTCAGATTTTAATATGTTGTAGCTGAGACTTTGCAGTATCAGGACTCGTATCATTGATTAAAAAAAATCGGATCACCTTAATTTGTCAGTGATGACAAATTACAATCTCTAGTTAGGTGATCCGAGTATCCTCTCGGATCACCTTCTGTATCTGTACTGATTCTTTATTAGGTGATCCGAGTATCCTCTCGGATCACCTTCTGTATCTGTACGGATTCTTTCTTCTTCTTTATTTCTTTATTTCTCCCCAAAAGTTGTGCAGAGGTTAGCTCAGAAAGTCCGCTGCCTATCAATTTCAAAATTATACCATGTATGCATCATGTCCCAAAGACGACAAATCTAAGGTATCATTGTGATCAATCGACCGTGACGTCACTATGACGTCATTATATGAAAACACATTCTCAATCATATCTCATTAATGGAATAGAATTTTTCAATGAAATTTACGTCACATATATTTCAAGTTATGCGCATTTTACTCATGTTCTCAAAATTCATATATTCTCTTAAAACGTGCGCGTACGCGCGCGTTGAAATATTTGTATGCTCCAATCGAGCTCAAAATTTTTTTGCACACGTTTCAGTTCATTTGGAGCATTTTTTGAAAAATTGAAAAAATCGGACGGACGCGTACGCGCGCGCGCATATACGCACGCACAGCTCATTTGCAATTGAAATTTCAAGTTTTTTCACTTTGATCGGATGTCTGAAATGTCAAGAAATATTTATACCAAGTTTCAAGTCAATCCGACTCAATATGACGTCATACGGGCCCGTCAAAGTTGAAATTCCGCGCGCGCGTCAATGGCGATATACAGTGCAACTATGCCAAAAAACCGCCAATTTTAAATCCGATTTTACTCGTCAGGATGGACGGTGACCCCCCATTTTCTTTACATATTTTGAAAGCTGATGAGTTGTACATGTCATTTCATGGGGTGGCAATGCTGGCAAAATGATTAAAAGATATGAAATTTCTTAATAAAGTAAAAAAAGTAAATTTTCAAAATGACGTCATCAAATTTCAAGTTTATTCGGGCATATCTCACTAATCCTTTGTCAATTTCCATCCAGATTTCAGTATGTTGTAGCTTATTAAATGCTCTTTCATTAATGTAATAACAATATTTTGATTAGATGACGGCATCACCTCGTAAAAATGGATTGAAAGTAATCTTGTCAAATTTGACCAGTTTCCGTGTTATCTCTATGGGAGTGCAATTTTTCTGGAAATGAAAATTGACATGACTACCTTTATCGAGCACTAGCTCACATATGCTTTGGTGAATTTCTCTAAGATTTTAATATGTTGTAGCTGAGACTTTGTGCTATCGTAAGTGTGCCCTTTGCTTTTTCATACGATGTCTGCATCACGTAAAAAAACTTGGTTTAAATTAAAGCTTATTTTCGATGTATTGAAATATTTCTTTCTTTCTGCAACTTTCCGTGCAATAACTCAAGAAAAACATATCCTATCACCCCCGTATTTTGCCCATGTTTAGTTCATGTCACGTACATTATTTGATAAAATAACAACTACTTGATCAGACGCCATCTTGGGTATGTAAATTAGGGTCAAAGGTCATAAATGTTTTATCCTGTATCTTGGTGAATGCATGTCCTATCTTTCCCATATTTTGCACACGGAAAGATCATGTTACAAGAATCATTTCACAAAATAACCACTCTTTGCTCAGATGCCATCTTGTCTGTGCAAAGTGGGGTCAAAAGGTCATATGTACTTCTTTCTGTTTCTTCGTTATGACGTGTTATCTCTATGGGAGGGAATTTTTCTAGATGTGAAAATTGACATGATTGTCTTTGTCGAGCACTAGCTCACTTACCCTTCGGTGAATTTTTCTAAGATCTTAACATGTTGTAACTGAGACTTTGCGCTATCGTTACGTGCTCTTTGTTTTTTTTTTTTTCATATGATGTCGGGATCATGTTATAATACTTGGTTGAAATTAAAGCTTATCTTCGATGTATTGAGATATTTCTATGTTTCTGCAACTTTCTTTGCAATAACTCAAGAAAAACAGCCCCTATCACCCCATATTTTACACATGTTTAGTTCATGTCACGTACATTATTTCATAAAATAACAACTACTTGATCAGACTCCATCTTGGGTATGTAAATTAGGGTCAAAGGTCACAAATGTTTCATCCTGTCTCTTGGTGAATACATGTCTTATCTTTTCCATATTTTGTACACGGAAAGATCATGTTACAAGAATCATTTCACAAAATAACCACTTTTTGCTCAGATGCCATCTAGGTTGTGCAAAGTGGGGTCAAAGGTCATATGTACTTGTTGCTGTATCTTCGTTATAGTGTATACAGATTTGGTACCAAAGATGGTAGATATGACTCCCTTTTCTAAATGAGAATCCAAACATCACACGGCCAATGTCTCTGAACACAAATGAAACCTGCATGGTCATGCCTATTGCGATCAGGATTTGAATCATTGATTAAAAAAAAAAAATCGGATCACCTTAATTTGTCAGTGATGACAAATTACAATCTCTAGTTAGGTGATCCGAGTATCCTCTCGGATCACCTTCTGTATCTGTACTGAATCTTTCTTCTTTCTTTGTTTCTTTCTTTATTTCTCCTCAAAAGTTGTGCAGAGGTTAGCTCAGAAAGTGCATTGCCTCTCAATGTCAAACTTATACCATATATGTATCATGTCGCAAAGACGACAGCGCAAGTAAAATCATAGTGATCAGTCGACCGTGACGTCACTATGACGTCATTATATGAAAACACATTTTCATGCATATCTCATTAATGGAATGGAATATTTCAATGAAATTTACGTCACATATATTTCAAGTCAAGCGAATTCTACACATATTCTTAAAATTCATTTTTATTTCAAAACGCGCGCGTACGCGCGCGTTGAAATATTTGTATGCTCAAATCGAGCTCAAATTTTTTTTGCACACGTTTCAGACCATTTGGAGCATTTTTTGAAAAATTGAAAAAATTGGACGGACGCGTACGCGCTCGCACATATTCGCACGCGCAGCTAATATGAAATCGAAATTTTCAATTTTTTCACACGGATCGGATGTCCGAAATGTCAAGGAATATTTCTACCAAGTTTCAAGTCGATCCGATTCAATATGACGTCATACGAGCCCGTCAAATTCAAAATTCCGCGCGTGCGTCAATGGGGATACACAGTGCAACTATGCCAAAAAACCGCCAATTTTAAATCGGATTTTACTCGTCAGGATGGACGGTGACCCCCCATTTTCTTGACATATTCTGAAAGCTGATGAGTTGTACATGTCATTTCATGGGCTGGCTATGCTGACAAAGTGATTAAAAGATATAAAATTTCTTGATAAAGTTAAAAAAGTAAATTTTCAAAATGACGTCATCAAATTTCAAGTTTACTCGAGCGTATCTCACTTATCCTTTGCCAATTTTCACCTAAATTTCAAGATGTTGTAGCTTATGAAATGTTCTTTCATAAATGTAATTACACAATTTTGATTAGATGACGACATCACCTCGAAAAAATGGATTGAAGGTAACCTTGTCAAATTTGACCAGTTTACGTGTAATCTCTATGGGAGTGCAATTTTTATGGAAATGAAAATTGACATGACTATCTTTATCGAGCACTAGCTCACTTATGCTTCGGTGAATTTCTCTAAGATTTTAATATGTTGTAGCTGAGACGTAGGCCTATCGTATGTGTTCCCTTCGTTTTTTCATACGTTGTCGGGATCACGTGAAAAAACTTGGTTGAAATTAAAGCTTATCTTCGATGTATTGTAATATTTCTTTCTTTTTACAACTTTATGTGCAATAACTCAAGAAAAACATACCCTATCACCACCATATTTTGCACATGTTTAGTTCATGTCACGAACATTATTTCATAAAATAACAACTACTTGATCAGACGCCATCTTGGGTATGTAAATTAGGGTCAAAGGTCATAGATGTTTCATCCTGTATCTTGGTGAATACATGTCTTATCTTTCCCATATTTTGCACACGTAAAGACCATGTTACAGGGATCATTTCATAAAATAACCACTTTTTGCTCAGATGCCATCTTGTCTGTGCAAAGTGGGGTCAAAGGTCATATGTACTTCTTTTTCTATCTTCGCTATGACGTATTATCTCTATGGCAGGGAATTTTTTGGATGTGAAAATTGACATGACTCTCTTTATCGAGCACTATCTTACTTATGCTTCGATGAATTTCTCTCAGATTTTCATATGTTGTAACTGAGACTTTGCACTATCAGGACTCGAATCATTGATTAAAAGAAATCGGATCACCTTAATTTGTCAGTGATGACAAATTACAATCTCTAGTTTATTTCTTTATTTCTCCCCAAAAGTTGTGCAGAGGTTAGCTCAGAAAGTACTCTGCCTATCAATTTCAAAATTATACCATGTATGCATCATGTCCTAAAGACAACAAATCTAATGTATCATTGTGATCAGTCGACCGTGACGTCACTATGACGTCATTATATGAAAACACATTCTCAATCATATCTAATTAATGGAATGGAATTTTTCAATGAAATTTGCATCACATATATTTCAAGTTATGCGCATTCTACTCATATTCTCAAAATTCATATTTTCTCTAAAAAGTGCGCGTACGCGCGCGTTGAAATATTTGCATACTCCAATCGAGCTCAAAATTTTTTTGCACACGTTTCAGACCATTTAGAGCATTTTTTGAAAAATTGAAAAAATTGGACGGACGCGTACGCGCGCGCACATATTCGCACGCACAGCTAATATGAAATAGAAATTTTCAATTTTTTCACACGAATCGGATGTCCGAAATGTCAAGGAATATTTCTACCAAGTTTCAAGTCGATCCGATTCAATATGACGTCATAAGGGCCCGTCAAAGTTGAAATTCCGCGCGCGCGTCAATGGCGATATGCAGTGCAACTATGCCAAAAAACCGCCAATTTTAAATCCGATTTTACTCGTCAGGATGGACGATGACCCCCCATTTTCTTTACATATTTTGAAAGCTGATGAGTTGTACATGTCATTTTATGGGTTAGCGATGCTGGCAAAATGATTAAAAGATATCAAATTTCTTAATGAAATAAAAAAAGTAAATTTTAAAAATGACGTCATCAAATTTCAAGTTCACTCGATCGTATCTCACTAATCCTTCACCAATTTTCACCCAGATTTCAGTATGTAGTAGCTTATTAAATGGTCTTTCATTAATATAATTACAACATTTTGATTGGAAGACGGCATCACCTCGTGAAAATGGATTGAAAGTAATCTTGTCAAATTTGACCAGTTTACGTGTTCTGTCTATGGGAGTGCAGTTTTTTTTTAAATGAAAATTGACATGACTCTCTTCTTCGAGCACTAGCTCACTTATGCTTCGGTGAATTTCTCCCAAATTTTAATATGTTGTAGCTAAGACTTTGGGCTATCGTAAGTGTGCCCTCCAATTTTTCATCCGACGTCGGCATCACGTCGAAAAACTTGGCTAAAATTTGCACTTGGCTCCGATGCAGCGTCATTTTGCTTAATACACAGGGCCTATGGAGGATGAAATAGGTCAGTGCATAGCGCATCCGACTCGTAATCCTAAGGTCCCCGGTTCGAGGCTCACCCCTGCCAATATTTTTTTCACTTTTTTTTTAAACACATTTTTTCTTCTTTTTCTTTAGTTAGTTTTATTCTCCCTTCCTTACTTTATCGTTTTCTGATTTTTTTATGCTTCTTCAAATTTCTATAAAATAACTTCATTTTTTCTTTATTTTTCTTTCTAAAGTCTACTTTCTGTGCAATAGATCAACAACAGCAGGCGCTATCAACCCCATATTTTGCACATGTTTAGTTCGTGTCAAGTACATTATTTCATAAAATAACAACTACTTGATTGGACAATATCTTGGGTATGTAAATAAGGGTCAAAGGTCATAAATGTTGCATTTTGTATCTTGGTGAATACCTGTCCTATCTTTGCCATATTTTGCACACGTATAGACGATGTCACAAGAATTATTTCACAAAATAGCCACTTTTTCCTCAGATGCCATCTTGGGAGTGTAAATGTGGGTCAAAGGTCATATGTTCTTGTTGCTGTATTTTCATTATAGTGTATACAGATTTGGTACCGAAGATGACAGATATGACTCCCTTTTCTAAATGAGAATCCAAACATCACACGGCCAATGTCTCTGAACACAGATGAAACCTGCATGGTCATGCCTATTTCGATCAGGACTCGAATCCATGATAAAAAAAAATCGGATCACCTTAATTTGTCAGTGATGACAAATTACAATCTCTAGTTCTTCTTTATTTATTTCTTTATTTCTCCCCAAAAGTTGTGCAGAGGTTAGCTCAGAAAGTACTCTGCCTATCAATTTCAAAATTATACCATGTATGCATCATGTCCTAAAGACAACAAATCTAATGTATCATTGTGATCAGTTGACCGTGACGTCATTATGACGTCATTATATGAAAACACATTCTCAATCATATCTAATTAATGGAATGGAATTTTTCAATGAAATTTGCGTCACATATATTTCAAGTTATGCGCATTCTACTCATATTCTCAAAATTCATATTTTCTCTAAAAACGTGCGCGTACGCGCGCGTTGAAATATTTGCATACTCCAATCGAGCTCAAAATTTTTTTGCACACGTTTCAGACCATTTAGAGCATTTTTTGAAAAATTGAAAAAATTGGACGGACGCGTACGCGCGCGCGCATATGCGCACGCACAGCTCGTATGTCATAGAAATTTCCCGTTTCTTCACACTTATCGGATGCCTGAAATATCAAGGAATATTTCTGCCAAGTTTCAAGTCAATCCGATTCAATATGACGTCATACGGGCCCGTCAAAGTTGAAATTCCGCGCGCGCGTCAATGGCGATATACAGTGCAACGATGCCAAAAAAACGCCAATTTTAAATCCGATTTTACTCGTCAGGATGGACGATGACCCCCCATTTTCTTTACATATTCTGAAAGCTGATGAGTTGTACATGTCATTTTATGGGTTGGCGATGCTGGCAAAATGATTAAAAGATATCAAATTTCTTAATAAAGTAAAAAAAGTTAATTTTCAAAATGACGTCATCAAATTTCAATTTCACTCCAGCGTATCTCACTAATCCCTCGCCAATTTTCACCCAGATTTCAGTATGTAGTAGCTTATGAAATGCTCTTTCATTAATATAATAACAACATTTTGATTGGATGACGGCATCACCTCGTGAAAATGGATTGAATGTAATCTTGTCAAATTTGACCAGTTTACGTGTTATCTCTATGAGAGTGCAGTTTTTCTGGAAATGAAAATTGACACGACTATCTTTTCCGAGCACTAGCTCACTTATGCTTCGGTGAATTTCTCCCAGATTTTAATATGTTGTAGCTAAGACTTTGGGCTATCGTAAGTGTGCCCTCTATTTTTTCATACGACATCGGCATCACGTCGAAAAACTTGGCTAAAATTGGCACTTGGCTTCGATGCAGCGTCATTTTGCTTAATACACAGGGTCTATGGAGGATGAAATAGGTCAGTGCATAGCGCATCCGACTCGTAATCCTAAGGTCCCCGGTTCGAGGCTCGCCCCTGCCAATATTTTTTTTAAACTTTTTTTTTGAACACTTTTTTCTTCTTTTTCTTTAGTTAGTCTCATTTTCCCTTCCTAACTTTATCTTTTTCTGATTTTTTTTAATGCTTCTTCAAATTTCTATAAAATAACTTCATTTTTTCTTAATTTTTCTTTCTTAAGTCTACTTTCTGTGCAATAGATCAATAACAACAATGGCTATCAACCCCATATTTTGCACATGTTAAGTTCGTGTCACGTACATTATTTCATAAAATAACAACTACTTGATCAGACACCATCTTGGGTATGTAAATTAGGGTCCAAGGTCATAAATGTTTCATCCTGTATCTTGGTGAATACATGTCCTATCTTTCCCATATATTGCACACGTAAAGACCATGTTACAGGGATCATTTCATAAAATAACCACTTTTTGCTCAGATGCCATCTTGTCTGTGCAAAGTGGGGTCAAAGGTCATATGTACTCTTTCTATCTTCGCTATGACGTGTTATCTCTATGGGAGGGAATTTTTTAGATATGAAAATTGACATGACTCTTTATCGAGCACTATCTTACTTATGCTTTGGTGAATTTCTCTAAGATTTTAATATGTTGTAGCTGAGACTTTGCACTATCAGGACTCGAATCATTGATTAAAAAAAAAATCGGATCACCTTAATTTGTCAGTGATGACAAATTACAATCTCTAGTATGTACTTCTTTTTCTATTTTCGCTATGACGTGTTATCTCTATGGGAGGGAATTTTTTTAGATGTGAAAATTGACATGACTCTCTTTATCGAGCACTATCTTACTTATGCTTCGGTGAATTTCTCTCAGATTTTAGTATGTTGTAGCTGAGACTTTGCACTATCACGATTCGAATCATTGATTAAAAAAGAAATCGGATCACCTTAATTTGTCAGTGATGACAAATTACAATCTCTAGTTTTTCTTATTTCTCCCCAAAAGTTGTGCATCGATTAGCTCAGAAAGTCCTATTCCTATCAATTTCAAACTTATACCATATATGTATCGTCTCCCAAAGACGGCAATCGAACTAAAATCAAAGTGATCAGTCGACCGTGACGTCACAATGACGTCATTATATGAAAACACATTCTCAATCATATCTCATTAATGGAATGGAATTTTTCAATGAAATTTATGTCACATATATTTCAAGTCAAGCGCATTCTACTCATATTCTCAAAATTCATCTATACCTTAAAACGTGCGCGTACGCGCGCGTTGAAATATTCGTATGCTCAAATCGAGCTCAAATTTTTTTTGCACACGTTTCAGACCATTTAGAGCATTTTTTGAAAAATTGAAAAAATTTTACGGACGCATACACGCGCGCGCATATACGCACGCACAGCTCATATGCAATAGAAATTTCCCATTTTTTCACACTTATCGCCTGCCTGAAATGTCAGGGAATATGTCTACCAAGTTTCAAGTCAATCCGACTCAATATGACGTCATACGGGCCCGTCAAAGTTGAAATTCCGCGCGCGCGTCAATGGCGATATACAGTGCAACAATGCCAAAAAACCGCCAATTTTAAATCCGATTTTACTCGTCAGGATGGACGGTGACCCCCCATTTTCTTTACATATTCTGAAAGCTGATGAGTTGTACATGTCATTTCATGGGTTGGCGATGCTGGAAAGATGATTAAAAGATATAAAATTTCTTAATAAAATAAAAAGAGTAAATTTTCAAAATGACGTCATCAAATAACAAGTTCACTCCAGCGTATCTCACTTATCCTTTGCCCATTTTCATTCAGATTTCAGTATGTTGTAGCTTACTAAATGCTCTTTCATTAATATAATAACAACATTTTGATTAGATGACGGCATCACCTCGTAATATTGGATTGAAAGTAATCTTGTCAAATTTGACCAGTTTACGTGTTATCTTAATGGGAGTGCAGTTTTTCTGGAAATGAAAATTGACATGACTATCTTTTTCGAGCATTAGCTCACTTATGCTTCGGTGAATTTCTCTAAGATTTTAATATGTTGTAGCTGAGATTTTGGGCTATCGTTAGTGTGCCCTTCATTTTTTTCATACGGTATCGGAATCACGTCCAAAAACTTGGTTGAAATCAAAGCCTATCTTCGATGTATTTTCATATTTCTTTCTTTTTCCAACTTTCTTTGCAATAACTCAAGAAAAAGATACTCTATCACCACCATATTTTGCACATGTTTAGTTCATGTCACGTACATTATTTCATAAAATAACAACTACTTCATCAGACGCCATCTTGGGTATGTAAATTAGGGTCAAAGGTCATAAATGTTTCATCCTGTATCTTGGTGAATACATGTTCTATCTTCCCCATATTTTGCACACGTAAAGACCGTGTTACAAGGATCATTTCACAAAATGACCACTTTTTGCTCTGATGCCATCTTGTCTGTGCAGATCGGGGTCAAAGGTCATATGTACTTCTTTCTTTATCTTCGTTATGACGTGTTATCTCTATGGGAGGGAATTTTTCTAGATGTGAAAATTGACATGATTGTCTCTATCGAGCACTAGCTCACTTACCCTTCAGTGAACTTCTCCCAGATTTTAATATGTTGTAGCTGAGACTTTGCGCTATCGTACGTGTTCTCTTTGTTTTTCATATGGTGTCGGGATCACGTCCAAAAACGTGGTTGAAATTAAAGATTATCTTCGATGTATTTTCATATTTCTTTCTTTTTCCAATGTTCTTTGCAATAACTCAAGAAAAATAGCCCCTATCAACCCCATATTTTGCACATGTTTAGTTAATGTTACGTACATTATTTCATAAAATAACAACTACTTGATCAGACACCATCTTGGGTATGTAAATTAGGGTCAAAGGTCATAAATGTTTCATCCTGTATCTTGGTAAATACATGTCTTATCTTTCCCATATTCTGCACACGCAAAGACCATGGTACAAGAATCATTTCACAAAATAACCACTTTTTGCTCAGATGCCATCTTGGGGGTGCAAAGTAGGGTCAAAGGTCAAATATACTTCATTCTGCATCTTTGATAGTGTATACGGAATTCGGTACCCAAGATGGCAGGTCTGACTCCCTTTTCAAAATGAGAATCCAAACATCACACGACCAATGTCCGTAATCTCAGGTGAAAACTCGAATCATTGATTTTAAAAAAAATCGGATCACCTAATTTGTCAGTCTTGACAAATTCCGAGTCTAGTTAGGTGATCCGAGTATCCTCTCGGATCACCTTCTGTATTTGTACGGATTCTTTGTTGGTTCTTCTTCTTATTTCTGGACAAAAGTTGTGTATCTACTTACTCAAAAAGTTCTCAGAGTATCAATTTCAAACTCGTACCATATATGTATCATGTCCCAAAGACGACAAATTTTATGTATCACTATGATCAGTCGACCGTGACGTCACTATGACGTCATTATATGAAAACACATTTTCATTCATATCTCATTAATGAAATGGAATTTTTCAATGAAATTTACGTCACATACATTTCAAGTTATGCGCATTTTACTCATATTCTCAAAATTCATATTTTCTCTGAAAACGTGCGCGTACGCGCGCGTTGAAATATTTGTATGCTCAAATCGAGCTCAAATTTTTTTTGCACACGTTTCAGACCATTTGGAGCATTTTTTGAAAAATTGAAAAAATTGGACGGACGCGTACGCGCGCGCACATATACGCACGTACAGCTCATACGCAATAGAAATTCCCCGTTTTTTCACACTTATCGGATGCGTAAAATGTCAAGGAATATTTCTACCAAGTTTCAAGTCGATCCGACTCAATATGACGTCATACGGGCCCGTCAAAGTTGAAATTCCGCGCGCGCGTCAATGGCGATATACAGTGCAACAATGCAAAAAAACCGCCAATTTTGAATCCGATTTTACTCGTCAGGATGGACGGTGACCCCCCATTTTCTTTACATATTCTGAAAGCTGATGAGTTGTACATGTCATTTCATGGGTTGGCGATGCTGAAAAAATGATTAAAAGATATCAAATTTCTTAATAAATTTTAAAAAGTAAATTTTCAAAATGACGTCATCAAATTTCAAGTTCACTCAAGCGTATCTCACTTATTTTTTTGTTGAATTTCGTCCAAATTTCAATATAATGTAGCTTATTAAATGGTCTTTCAGTCATATAATAACAACATTTTGATTGGATGACGGCATCACTTCGTAAAAAGGGATTAAAAGTAACATTGTCAAATTTGACCAGTTTACGTGTTATCTCTATGGGAGTGCAGTTTTTCTGGAAATGAAAACTGACATGACTATCTTTATCGAGCACTAGCTCACTTATGCTTCGGTGAATTTCTCCCATATTTTAGTATGTTGTAGCTGAGTCTTTGGGCTATCGAAAGTGTACCCTTCGTTTTTTCATACGTTGTCGGCATCACGTCCAAAAACTTGGTTGAAATTAAAGCTTATCTTCGATGTATTGAAATATTTCTTCCTTTCTGCAACTTTCTTTGCAATAACTCAAGAAAAACAGCCCCTATCACCCCCATATTTTGCACATGTTTAGTTCATGTCACGTACATTATTTCATAAAATAACAACTACTTGATCGGACACCGTCTTGGGTATGTAAATTAGGGTCAAAGGTCATAAATGTTTCATCATGTATCTTGGTAAATACATGTCCTATCTTTCCCATATTTTGCACACGAAAAGACCATGTTACAAGGATCATTTCACAAAATAACCACTTTTTGCTCAGATACCATCTTGGCTGTGGAAAGTGGGGTCAAAGGTCAAATATACTTCATTCCGTATCTTCGTTAGTGTATACGGAATTCGGTACCAAAGATGGCAGGTCTGACTCCCTTTTCTAAATGAGAATCCAAACATCACACGGCAAATATCCCCTAAACGCAGATGAAACATTTATGGCCATGCCTATTGGGATCAGGATTTGAATCGTTGATTTCCAAATAGATCGGATCACCTAATTTGTCAGTGTTGACAAATTCCAAGTCTAGTTAGGTGATCCGAGCATCCTCTCGGATCACCTTCTGTTTCTGTACGGATTCTTTCTTCTTCTTTTTATTTCTCCCCAAAAGTTGTGCATCGATTAGCTCCGAAAGTCTTCTTCCTATCAATTTCAAACTTATACCATACATGTATCGTCTCCCAAAGACGGCAATCGAACTAAAATCGAAGTGATCAGTCGACCGTGACGTCACTATGACGTCATTACATGAAAACACATTCTCAATCATATCTCATTAATGGAATGGAATTTTTCAATGAAATTTACGTCACATATATTTCAAGTCAAGCGCATTCTACTCATATTCTCAAAATTCATCTATACCTTAAGACGTGCGCGTACGCGCGCGTTGAAATATTTGTATACTCAAATCGAGCTCAAATTTTTTTTGCACACGTTTCAGACCATTTGGAGCATTTTTTGAAAAATTGAAAAAATTGGACGGACGCGTACGTGCGCGCACATATTCGCACGCACAGCTCATATGCAATGGAAATTTCCCGTTTTTTTACATTTATCGGATGCCTAAAATGTCAAGAAATATTTCTACCAAGTTTCAAGTCAATCCGACTCAATATGACGTCATACGGGCCCGTCAAAGTTGAAATTCCGCGCGCGCGTCAATGGCGATATACAGTGCAACGATGCCAAAAAAACGCCAATTTTAAATCCGATTTTACTTGTCAGGATGGACGGTGACCCCCCATTTTCTTTACATATTCTGAAAGCTGATGAGTTGAATATGTTATTTCATGGGTTGGCGATGCTGGAAAAATGATTAAAAGATATCAAATATCTTAATAAAGTAAAAAAAGTAAATTTTCAAAATGACGTCATCAAATTTCAAGTTCACTCAAGCGTATCTCACTTATCCTTTGCCAATTTACACCCAGATTTCAGTATGTTGTACCTTATTATATGATCTTTCATTAATATGATTACAACATTTTGATTGGATGACGGCATCACCTCGTAAAAATGGATTGAAAGTAATATTGTCAAATTTGACCAGTGTACGTGTTATCTCTATGGGAGAGCAGTTTTTCTCGCAGTGAAAATTGACATGACTCTCTTTTTCGAGCACTAGCTCACTTATGCTTCGGTGAATTTCTCCCAGATTTTAGTATGTTGTAGCTGAGACTTTGGGCTATCGTAAGTGTGCCCTCCATTTTTTCATACGATGTCGGCATCACGTCGAAAAACTTGGTTGAAAATGGCACGAGGCTTCGATGCAGCGTCATTTTGCTTAATACACAGGGCCTATGGAGAATGAAATAGGTCATTGCGTAGCGCATCCGACTCGTAATCCTAAGGTCCCTGGTTCGAGGCTCACCCCTGCCAATATTTTTTTAAAATTTTTTAAACACTTTTTTCTTCTTTTTCTTTAATTAATCTTAATCTCCCTTTCCTTACTTTATCTTTTTCTGATTTTTTTATGCTTCTCCTTCAAATTTCTATAAAATAACATAATTTTTTCTTTATTTTTCTTTCTTTCTACTTTCTGTGCAATAGATGAACAACAACAATGGCTATCAATCCCATATTTTGCACATGTTTAGTACATGTCACGTACATTATTTCATAAAATAACAACTACTTGATCGGACACCATCTTGGGTATGTAAATTAGGGTCAAAGGTCATAAATGTTTCATCCAGTATCTTGGTGAATACATGTCCTATCTTTCCCATATTTTGCACACGCAAAGACCATGTTACAAGAATCATTTCATAAAATAATCACTTTTTGCTTAGACGCCATTTTGGGTGTGCAAAGTGAGGTCAAAGGTCAAATATACTTCATTCTGTATTTCCGTTAGTGTATACGGAATTCGGTACCAAAGATGGCAGGTCTCACTCCCTTTTCTAAATGAGAATCCAAATATCACACGGCCAATGTCTCTAAACAAGGATGAAACCTTATGGTCATGCCTATTGTGAT
This sequence comes from Diadema setosum, assembly GCF_964275005.1. NCBI lineage: Eukaryota > Metazoa > Echinodermata > Echinoidea > Diadematoida > Diadematidae > Diadema > Diadema setosum. The sequence continues at coordinate 13,129,896 of NC_092704.1, read as the reverse complement.
CAGGACTCGAATCATTGATTTTAAAAAAAAATCGGATCACCTAATTTGTCAGTCTTGACAAATTCCGGGTCTAGTTTCTTCTTCTTCTTCTTCTTTTTCTTCTTTCTCCCCAAAAGTTGTGCATCGATTAGCTCAGAAAGTCCTCTTCCTATCAATTTCAAACTTATACCATATATGTATCGTCTCCCAAAGACGGCAATCGAACTAAAATCAAAGTGATCAGTCGACCGTGACGTCACTATGACGTCATTATATGAAAACACATTCTCAATCATATCTCATTAATGGAATGGAATTTTTCAATGAAATTTACGTCACATATATTTCAAGTCAAGCGCATTCTATTCATATTCTCAAAATTCATCTATACCTTAAAACGTGCGCGTACGCGCGCGTTGAAATATTTGTATGCTCAAATCGAGCTCAATTTTTTTTTTGCACACGTTTCAGACCATTTAGAGCATTTTTTGAAAAATTGAAAAAATTTTACGGACGCGTACGCGCGCGCGCATATACGCACGCACAGCTCATATGCAATAGAAATTTCCCGTTTTTTCACACTTATCGCCTGCCTGAAATGTCAGGGAATATGTCTACCAAGTTTCAAGTCGATCCGACTCAATATGACGTCATACGGGCCCGTCAAAGTTGAAATTCCGCGCGCGCGTCAATGGCGATATACAGTGCAACAATGCCAAAAAACCGCCAATTTTAAATCCGATTTTACTCGTCAGGATGGACGGTGACCCCCCATTTTCTTTACATATTCTGAAAGCTGATGAGTTGTACATGTCATTTCATGGGTTGGCGATGCTGGAAAAATGATTAAAAGATATCAAATTTCTTAATAAAATAAAAAGAGCAAATTTTCAAAATGACGTCATCAAATTACAAGTTCACTCGAGCGTATCTCACTTATCCTTGGCCAATTTTCACCCAGATTTCAGTATGTTGCAGCTTACTAAATGCTCTTTCATTAATATATAACAACATTTTGATTAGATGACGACATCACCACGTAATATTGGATTGAAAGTAATCTTGTCAAATTTGACCAGTTTACGTGTTATCTTAATGGGAGTGCAGTTTTTCTGGAAATGAAAATTGACATGACTATCTTTTTCGAGCACTAGCTCACCTATGCTTCGGTGAATTTCTCTAAGATTTTAATATGTTGTAGCTGAGACTTTGGGCTATCGTAAGTGTGCCCTTCATTTTTTCATACGGTATCGGGATCACGTCCAAAAACTTGGTTGAAATCAAAGCCTATCTTCGATGTATTTTCATATTTCTTTCTTTTTCCAACTTTCTTTGCAATAACTCAAGAAAAACATATTTTGCACATGTTAGTTCATGTCACGTACATTATTTCATAAAATAACAACTACTTGATCAGACGCCATCTTGGGTATGTAAATTAGGGTCAAGGTCATAAATGTTTCATCCTGTATCTTGGCGAATACATGTTCTATCTTCCCCATATTTTGCACACGTAAAGACCGTGTTACAAGGATCATTTCACAAAATAACCACTTTTTGCTCAGATGCCATCTTGCCTGTGCAGATCGGGGTCAAAGGTCATATGTACTTCTTTCTTTATCTTCGTTATGACGTGTTATCTCTATGGGAGGGAATTTTTCTAGATGTGAAAATTGACATGATTGTCTTTATCGAGCACTAGCTCACTTACCCTTCAGTGAATTTCTCCCAGATTTTAATATGTTGTAGCTGAGACTTTGCGCTATCGTGACGTGCCTTTTGTTTTTTTCATACGATGTCTGGATCATGCTAAAAAACTTGGTTGAAATTAAAGCTTATCTTCGATGTATTGAGATATTTCTTTCTTTCTGCAACTTTCTTTGCAATAACTCAAGAAAAACAGCCTCTATTACCCCCATATTTTGCACATGTTTAGTTCATGTCACGTACATTATTTCATAAAATAACAACTACTTGATCGGACACCATCTTGGGTATGTAAATTAGGGTCAAAGGTCATAAATGTTTCATCCTGTATCTTGGTGAATACTTGTCCTATCTTTCCCATATTTTGCACACGCAAAGACCATGTTACAAGGATCATTTCACAAAATAACTACTTTTTGCTCAGATGCCATCTTGGCTGTGGAAAGTGGGGTCAAAGGTCAAATATACTTCATTCTGTATCTTCGTTAGTGTATACGGAATTCGGTACCAAAGATGGCAGGTCTGACTCCCTTTTCTAAATGAGAATCCAAACATCACACGGCAAATATCCCCTAAACGCAGATGAAACATTTATGGCCATGCCTATTGGGATCAGGATTTGAATCGTTGATTTCCAATTAGATCGGATCACCTAATTTGTCAGTGTTGACAAATTCCAAGTCTAGTTTTTCTGTGTCTTTATACAAAATCATTCTCGGAAATAGACAAAGTCTAGACCTACTCCTAGATCTACCGACATCTCAGATCGGCCTAACAGTCAGGCCTAACTCGATCTAACGTTAGTGTAGAATGGGTATAGACCCTGCGGAGTTTGTGATTCCTGTGACTGTGCGGTCGAATCATGACGAGTGTTTGAAAGCAGTACACAGGGTGGTTTACAATTCTCGGCCTAATTGTTACATTTATTTTTGGGCCTTCCTGAGTTGGCGGTCACTGATTTAGTACTGTGATTGTGGACAAGGTGTTGTATAAAACGAATAATTTATGATTTTGTTCGTGCATTGGGGCACGTAATATCGCACTCGGCGCGAGATTCGCCACTGGTCTATTCAACGCGGCGCTACGCGCCTTGTTGAATAGACCAGTGGCTTATCTCGCGCCTCGCGCGATATTCGTGCCCTATGCACTCACAACTCATAAATTATTCGTATACTGCGTGTACTGTGTGTTGCATAATAAATTGAGGATCGCATGCAGCTAGCGCAGGTACGTGTGCGGTACATGCATGCGCGTACGTAGGCCTACGTAGTGCTAGTGTACGTGTATTCATGAGCGCTAGTATAGCTGTGACCTGTATATACACTGATTGCACAAGATAGAAAGAGAATCGCAGTGGATCCACATGTAAGTATGGCTATATTTTTCATACATATAGGCCCTATAGACTTCTAAGCCTACTTAGACCAAAAAGGTCTACTTGTCGGACGTTGTATAAATCAAATAGTGTATGGTCTTTACTCGTGCAATGGAACGAGATTTCGCACTCGGTGAAAGATGAGGCGCACTATTCAACTCGGCTGACTATTCAACTCGGCTTCGCCTCGTTGAATAGAGCGCCTCTATCTTTCACCTCGTGCGAAATCTCGTACCATTGCACTCGTGACCATTCACTATTTACACGGGACCTCCATTTTATGTCATATCCAAGAGACAGAGTGTTTTGCCTCTTGCTAGAGGGGACGGTATGCTTACACACAACATTGCTCAGTACAGACTGGGGTTCGAACCCGGGCCGCGTGATCGTGAGGCAGACGCGCTACCGACTGAGCCAACTCACCGTCACTCTTTGACTGTGAACAAAGAAACTTAAAAAAAAAAAAAAAACTAATGTTGCTAGCACATCTTCTGCTAGTGGGAAACAGTGTGCATTATTATGGACTGTCAATGCAACCATTTCTGTTACTTTATCCCTCCCTTCATCCCTCGATCGAAATCCTTGCTGGACTTGCTTTTAAAGAAGTTCCATATCTTGTCTTCCATCTACCACCGGCCAACATTGGTAAATTCAAGAACCACCTTTCCACTCAAGCAGTTAACCATGCAGTTACTGTACTCGAAAATGGTTTAATGCGTAGTTTTAGAAATAAACGTGAACTATACAGGAGTCATATCTAACACTGATTGACTTGATGTTAGAAGCATACAACTATTTTAAATTGAATAGTTCCTCCAAGTGAATAAAGAAAAGTAAGATCTTTGTTTTGTACGCGTTTTTGTTGTAGTCATTGTAATATCAATCATCTGTTTTCTTGTTATTATATCATAAACATAATTTCTTAAAACAAAACAAAACAAAACAAATTAAAATCCACGGCGTACCTCAATGTGTCGGAAAAGGCCTGTATGCCGTACTTTGATTCGGCGTACCCGCCGGCGCCCAAAGCCACTCGAGAGAGGGCGCTAGCTATGTTGACAACTCGACCTCGAGCCTTCCTGAGCAGCGGTAAGAAGGTGATGGTGACATCGATGACGCCGGTGAGATTGACCCCGAGGGTGCTCTCGTAGTCTTCCTTCAAGCACCATCCGATGAGGCCAGGGTTGTGGGCGATGCCGGCATTGTTCACAAGACCCCACAAACCTGCGGGAAAAAAAGTCGTTTGAGTCCCTTTCTTTTGTTGTAATAATGATTATGATGATGATGATGATAATGATAATAATAATAATAATAATAATTAATAATAATAATAATAATAATAATAATAATAATAATAATAATAATAATAATAATGATACTACTAATAATAATAATAACGATAATAATGATAAAATGATAATGATAATGATAATAATAATAATGATAATAACAATAATAACAACAATAATAATAACAATAATCGGTTTTGCTCGTCAACGCTCTTTCCCCATCCCTTTTCTCTCGGCAGCTAATCTCTGTTGAGAAAATTGAATAATCACAATAATGTGTAAATAATTGCTAGAACCGTAGATATAGAGCTTGTCTTCTCTTGATTTGCCCTTCTTCCATCTCGTGATCATAATTTTCTTCCTGTCATTCATCTTTTTTTTTCATCTTTCAGTCTTACGATTTTCAGTACAACCTATTGAGTCATTTTTTTTTATTCCAATTCTTTTCCACCTTCTGCTATTTTGTTTTTTTCTCTGCTCCTCCTCACTCTCCTCTTCTTCCTCCTGCTCTTCATAATCCTAGTTAAAGGACAAGTTCACCTTCACAGACATGTGGGTTGAGTGAATGCGGCAATATTAGTAGAACACATCAATGAGAGTTTAAGGAAAATCAGACAATCCGTTCAAAAGTTATGATTTTTTTAAGTTTCTGCTCAGCCATGGCTGGATGAAAAGATTGCTGTAGCTTGTGATGTAACACGTGTACAACGATAATAAGAAAGTATAAAGAAAATTCAACATATTTTCACTTTTCTCACATAACAAAATAACACTAGACTTCGCTCTTTCAGAAGGCAGGGTAATGATATTACCATTAACATGTGTCAGTAACAAGTCGAAGAAATGTGCACTTTATTCAAAAAGTAAAGTTTTGTGAAATTCTCTTTTTATTTTCCTTATATCGATGTACACATGTGACATCATACACTGTAGTAGTCTTCTCATCCAGCAGTGATTGTGCAGGCACGGTTTCAAAAATTCATAACTTTTTAACGGATTGTCGGATTTTCCCCAAACTTTCACTGAAGTGTTATACTAATATTATTGCATTCACTCAATCCACACGTATATGAAGGTTGACTTGTCCTTTAATTCTAATGAGGTTAACATGCAATTCTTTGTCTTTTCTGTTAGTTCTTTTGTGTGTGTGTGTGTGTGTGTGTGTGTGTGTGTGTTTGGTGTTCCTTTTTCCCCCCTCAGTTGAATCGATTACGAATCCTGTCACGCCGGATGCCCACCTTTGCCTTTGGGAAGCTTCTCCTTTACGAATCGCAAGGCGGCCTCGACACTCTCGTGGTCGGTGACGTCTAGGCGAAGGGTGAACACCCGCTCCGACGTCTTCTCCTCGAGCTCCTTCTGACCTTTGGACGTCAGGCAGGCGGCGAAGACGTGGACGCCGCGGCTGTCGAGCTGCCTGGTCACAAGATTGCCGAACCCGCTGTCGCAGCCGGTAACGAGAACGTACCTGGGTAAAATTTACATGGAATGTATAAAGGTATGAATAAGAAGAAAATTAGCGCCACGCTGTCACTCAACCCGCTGCTTCGAAAATATGGCAGTCTTCATGGTCTTCAAAAGACATTGGAATGCCCCTTCCCCTCGACTCAGCATAACTTGCATGTTTCTATGATATTAATGTGACTAACAAAAGACATGGCGAGGGATCATGCAAGTTATGCTGAGTCGAGGGGAAGGGGCATTCCAATGTCTTTTGTTAAACATTTCAGTATTTTAGCTTAGACCCCGTTTACAGTGCGAGGCTCGGCCGCGGCTCGGCCGCGGCCGAGCCCAGCCCCGCTTCAGTGTAAACGCGCAAAAGGCCAAATGCGAGGCCAAAATTGGCCTCGCATTTGGCCTCGCTCTGGAGGTGGTCTCGGCCGCGGCCGAGCCGCGGCCGAGCCCGGCCTCTTCTTGGACCCCGTTTACAGTGCGGGGCCGGGCTCGGCCGCGGCTCGGCCGCGGCCGAGTCCGGCCTCACTTGCGCGGCCGAGCCTCGCAATTTTGTCCGTTTACACTGCTGGGCTCGGCCGCGCTTTTGATTCAAACCTTTCAATATTTTGTCGTAGTGGCGCTCTGCTTGAAAACAAACGCAATTTGGTATTGTCTGGTTTTCAGACCCTTTGCCAAATGAATTCCGTGGCGACGAAGTCGCCGTTCGGGCAAAGGCCTTTGCCGAAGGAAAAAAATCCTTTGCAGGACAAAACCACCTTAAACTATACTAGTTTTCCACGTTGAGGGGGTTAATATCCTGAATAGCGAAAGATACAGGCAGAGGGTTTGGAAGCCAGACTAAAATTGGCCGCGCAATTGGCAGTGCATTTGGCCCAGTTTGCGTTTACACCAAGAACAGGCCGGGCTCGGCCGCGGCTCGGCCGCGGCCGAGACCACCTCCAGAGCGAGGCCAAATGCGAGGCCAATTTTGGCCTCGCATTTGGCCTTTTGCGCGTTTACACTGAAGCGGGGCTGGGCACGGCCGCGGCCGAGCCGCGGCCGAGCCTCGCACTGTAAACAGGGTCCTAGTGTAAACGCAAACTGGGCCAAATGCGCGGCCAATTTTAGTCTGGCTTCCAGACCCTCTACCCATACTATTTCGCTATTCACGATATTAACCCCCTCAACGTGGAAAACTAGTATAGTTTAAGGTGGTTTTGTCCTGCAAAGGATTTTTCCTTCGGCAAAGGCCTTTGCCCGAACGGCGACTTCGTCGCCACGGAATCCAGTTGGCAAAGGGTCTGAAAACCAGGCTATACCAAATTGCGTTTGTTTACAAGCAGAGCGCCACTACGACAAAATATTGAAAGGTTTGAATTAAAAGCGCGGCCGAGCCCAGCAGTGTAAACGGACAAAATTGCGAGGCTCGGCCGAGCCCGGCCCCGCACTGTAAACGGGGTCATAGTTATTGACAGATGAGGTCATCTCAAGAATATTGGTTTGGAAGGATTTTTTGTGAACGTTCCCAAATAATCTGAAGAAAAAAGAAAAAAAAATCGTTAAAAATACATGGAATGTTTCTAGATATTCGTTTCACCGCAAAAGTGATGTTGAGGGTATCATAAATCAACACAAATCAACATACATTTGGATTTCAGGGCCCCTTTAAAATTCCATAAAGTTCTACTTTTAGGCCGGATTTTGAGGAAACCTCGACAATTACGGTATATTCAATTGATCAATTGACTCAAATTATCAAGGCGTAGTTCAAACTGGTGTGAACTTTGCATGTTAACATCTAAAATAATTTATTAATTGTTCCTCATGTCTCGAATAACCCTAAAGGGAGTGCCATAATAGCTTCCACTCACAGTTATACCATTCAGTCGTCTATCAACAGAACATGAAAAAAAAATGCCCATTGTACTCTGCTTTCTTCAATTTCAATGCTTTCGTAGTCCTGCTCTACTTTTTTCTTTTCTAAGAAATTCACCAACGCTTCATGAAATTTGGAGATATAATCCACACGCGACATTCCTACAGTTTGCACATCAGGAGCACTTGCTGTGCAACAAAATAATATAAATGATGTTTTAGACATTTGGATTTTTCATCCTCTTCCTCTGTGCTTTTTGATTATATTTCTTCTTTTTTTTTTGGGGGGGGGGGGGGCAACTGAGCTTCTTTTCAACGTATCATGCTACACAATGTGGCATGGAATTAATCATTCAAAACTTACTTGTCCGTGATTCTCGTCACGAGACGAGACCGGAGCAGGCTCTCGAGCAGACGAAAGATGAAAATCGCTGCGGCCGTGAAGGCGGCAGCGATGATCACACCCCACATGGAAACTTCCATAGTTTGGTCGAAAACTGCTGAGAAATCAAAATGGAGCAATACATGAAATAGTATATTCATTTACATATTGAACACGTCAAAATATATGCGTAGGCGCTATAGCTACGTAGCTGTACCATTGTATGGTTACGAATAAATATATAGAATTATCAATTACGGTATATTATCATTATGCAATAACATTGAACGATTGATTGATAGTATGTTGAAATAGGTCATCCAAGTCGATTCCTTCACGAAAAGATAGGACATTTATCCCCCCCCCCCAAAAAAAAAAGGAAAAAAAAAAAAAAGAGAACCGTCATCTATCACGTGGTAACGTGGGTATCATTAACATATTCAAAGGTGTACATGTGTAGGTACAGTAAGACACTATAGTGCAATTTTCCCGTAGATATTTCAGTTTGAAGTAAGGCCAAGTAAAAAAAGAAACCAAGTTTCTCGTCCTCGCGCGCATCGATTTTGGCCGCCGCATCGATTTTTTTACTATTTACTATTTTCAAAATGGCGCTGAAAATACCAAGAAATTCATAATTCTCGTCCCAGCCCGCTCCCCGCCCGCATCGATTTTCAGTTGCCGAATCGACTTTTTTGATATTTACTATTTTTTCGGCCGCCGAAAAAAAGAAATTGACAATAACATTCACCTACCAATGGTGATGTCTCGTTTCTAATTACGCCTTGCGTCCTCTACTTAGCTGTAGTACAGCTGTAGCATCTGTAGTGCGTATGTAATAACGCATGCATTTCACACTGCTCCACAAAGCAGTCGAACTGTAGTTGGATGGGCGGGCCGCGGGCGGGTCTGGGCTGTGATGTACAGCGCACTCGGAACGCGATAGCGGCAACATTTTTGCGAACAATCGCTGATATTCCACGCGTATTTCGCGCATTGTTCGTATTTTTCCCCGTTTCTCATATTTTAAGCGGATGAATTGTACTGTACAAATGCTTGTGAGGATTGTATGGAGTTTGTATACATTTTCCTGTCATTGTGACTATGTGCATGTGCGTGCAGTGTCGGAAGGTACGGTATAGAAATGCAGTGGCCGTGCCGCACCGTTTATTGGCAAAGTGTGCGTGTCTGTAGCTGTGTAGAGGCCCGTACACTCTGCTTTTGTAACGTTGCATCTGACGGCGATGTACTGTATTGTTATATTTTGAAGATAAAATGAATGCGCTTTTCCAGCAAATGTAGAATTATTAAATGGGTGTATCTACAAAATAAATAACTTTTCCACGGATTCTGGTTTGTCTCGTATTTCTGCGGGATACTTTTCTTTACGATGTAAATTCACGGACACGGCCGTGAGTCGTATCATCTGTAGTGTGGTATACAATCATTCATCATCCAAATGATGAGTGATTATCAAATGTCTTTTTAGAACATGAAGAAACATCTTTAAATGTTTAATGCTATAATGCCATATCAGTATCATTTTGACATCCATCTGCAATTGTACAAGCCAGTTTCCAGTTGAATGTGCTACAATATACTGTGAAGAAATGCAGATACATACCAGCTATGTGGACACAAAAAGTCACAAACACCAATGATAAATAAAGCAGTGTTTTGAATATCATGGAATTTATCATGGAATTTATTTCAGTCGTACATTTGTTGAAAGACATGTTTTATACCTGTTACAATTAATAGCACAATACATCAGAATTGCAAGTACACTGGTATCAGAAATGCCATTACAACACTAAATACCAGTTTTAAGATGGTCATTTTCCCTTGACATCTGTAGTGGAAAGAAAAAGCAAATGTATATCTGCATGCATGAAGTTTCATTTCAAGTATGGTACTTTATATTTATTTGTTTGAAAATGCACAGAGTGCAGGCAAGACATGGGACCTGGTCTCTCATAACACAGCTACCAGTGATATTTCATTTCATAATTTGGATATAGAAAATAGTAAAGCCCTCTCTCGTTACCTTTTTCAGAATTACCGGACGAGAAACACATATTACTTTCATTTTGACAATCCTCGAAAAAATAGTAAGATATCAAATAGTAAGGACCTCCCTCATCGCCTTGCTCAAAAAACCCGGACGAGAACTACTTTCTTTTTTTACTTGGCCTAACATAGCAATGAATAGTTGACATTGAAAATAATTATGACGAAATCTGTTCCTGGTTTTGATTTGAGAAATGGAATTCTGTTGTCTACAACTTGTACTTAAAGAACAATAATTATAATAGATTTAATGTTGTGGGGGAAACCTTTGGCCAAAATGTCAGTCCTGTAACGGCGACTATACATAGGCAATGTTATCATCTGATACGTAAAGCTACATGGGTTATAATCCCACGCTGACTTATTGCACGATGTGGAGGGACAACTTTTCTCATTGGATTTTAAAGACGTTTCAAACATGTTTTCGGGGGGGGGGGGGGGGGAATGAATACGCGGGCATACGAGTTAGTAATGAGAAGGCAACACCCTCCCAAACCATTGATTTTGTCTATTGAAGCTTTATTCACGAATGCGATAAGAGAAGTGATAAGAGCGGTTTCGCCATTTTGTGCTTCAGAACAAGAGAGAACACTATGGAAATTCGGCTTATTCTGTTGAGCAGTACATCACATACAGTAAGGACAAGGGTCAAACGCTTTAGGATTGCTGATCTCTATCCGTAGAGAGTAAAGTGGATGAAAGCCAGGTATTTATAGTTGGGTTTACAGAAGGCCTACAAAATACGTACCGCTGCGAACTAAAAGAAAGCTATTTCGTTGCTCTCTAATCTCGGGTGGTTCTGAAGCAGTTTGGGTAGTATGAGGTAAATTTAGCACTATCTTTAAACTATTGAAGGAAATCTATGAATGTATGCTCCAAATATTCAACCAACCAGTATCGAGGGTTCATCAAAAGGAATGACATTATATCGTATGCTCGTATGCTGTAAGAGCCCAACACTGCTGCATATCCATACACTGACCGTCGGGCGACTCGGTTGGTGTTTATGGTACACAGCTTAACGATCTATAGATACACGATTTGAGACAATGACTTATTGAGGAACACTTTACCTTCCAAAATGACACTTCCTTCGACGGAGAATGTGTTACCTTGCAAGCGTTAAAAGCGATATGTGTCTGTTGGAGAGGTTGTACATTCTACACGGCTGTGTTCTTTCAACAGATTCGCAGTAGCATATCACACAACGCCTGCTGAACACATTTTCGTGTACATTACATTTCCGCATTCAGAAAGTAGTGCCAGTGTTGCTGGAACGAAACCCATTTTCTAAGCCTCTTTTTCTTTTTCTTTTTTGAACTTGAACTTTTGAACTTACGCGGGATGCATAACTTGTGCAAGTCGCTGAACGGTACGTTGTGTGCGAGCGGTGTTGAGGTCATCTCTATGAGCGTGTTTCTACTGAGAGCACCTCACATCCCTGGCATCGCCACGAATTTTGTCCAACGCAGCACCTCGTATTATGATCCATGTCAGTGCACGGCCGTATTAACTTTGTTTTCAAATAATAATATACCAGTTATTGTAGACCACGTCTCGCGAAGTGGGACGTGTGTGGCCTACAATGATTGTCCATATGTCTCACGAGCCTTATGCACTATACTGCTTTCCGCTATACTCTCTTCACCAATCATTTAATTACTAGTAGGAATATAATGGAGGGTCCTATAGTTTATTCAATGTATGCCAGTGATATATATATCTTTTTTAACACGGCACTGCTAAAACACTTATTAATTAAGTGTAGTTAAATCGACGCTGGACAATTTGTCAATAAGTAGGACTGGTCCCAACTAAGTTTGTCGTTCAAAAACTACATAAATTATCAAAGTTAACCTGAGGTTAAATCATGAACTATATGTTGGCCGAGAGCAATGTGCAGAGAGTTAGGCCTATTTATAATCATCTTGAACTTTAGAAAACCCACGTGATATAAAATGGTATGGCTGAGACGAGTCTTCTCAATGTGACAAGTAATTGAAAACAATTGCCGTTTATCTAAATATCAAAGCTACACACACACACACACACACACACACACACACACACACACACACATATATATATATATATATATATATATCAATTGTACATCGCATCGTTCGTATCTATAGATTATATATATATATATATATGTGTAACAGATGTGAGTACACTCCATGTGAACATTTAAAAATTTGAATGTAATTCTTTAAATTGTTTGTTTTATCTCAAAAGTCTCACAGAGATTGTAAAAATGACATTGAATGATATGACTTAAGACAGAAAACTAGTATTTATAACCTTAATTTTGAAATATCATGCATACTTGAGAAAATAATGGAAACAAAAGTGGGTAGACCCTGTGTAATATTTGCACGAAAACATGGTTAAATCTGGAGTTTTATGGTCAACAGCACTGGTAATAATTTTCCATAGCACAAAACACATGTTGATATGACATGGCACTGCCTTTTAATGCCCCTCTGCATTCTTTTATCTGTGTTTCACTCCTGTTTGATGACTTCTTGGAGTGGTCAGGGTTTGACTCACTTTAATTCCTGTATTCCTCTCTGCATTATACTGGTGTGACTAGTGTGGTCGGGAGAAATCATCGAACATGCAACTGACTCCCTTGCTAACTTTTCAGAAAAGCAGTTACATACATGGAACACAAACTCAAGGTCACTACCATGTAATATTAACATGTTTTTTATGCTAAGGAAAATTATGGCAAATGCTGGGACCATAAAACTCCAGATTTGATCATATTTCAATGCAAATATTACACATGGTGTACTCACTTTTGTTGCCACTATTTTCATGAAATATGCATAATATTTCATAATTACGGTTATGAATACTAGTTTTTACCTCAATTCTTATCACGCCAGGTCCTTTTTACAGTCTCTGTGAGACTTGTTATTTGAAATCAACAACTTGAAGAATTACATTCGAATTTTCAATAATGACAAGCTCGAATATCAGTAAAACAGACAGACAGACAGACAGAGAGACACACACACACACACAACCATTACCGCACTACTGATGGCAATCGAAATGATCGTTTTATATCTGTTATTCGTTGTGACATAGATAACAATGTTATTGACAACATTTTAATCATTTTAGTTTTGTGTAATCATTACCATTGTGTGTCACATGTACACACTAGGTGAGTAACGTGCAATGTTCTACATGCTGAATGCTTTACTTTCAAGAATATGCTTACAGTATCACACGAGTGATATAGGATATTAGATGAACCGACATAAATAACCCGATGCATTTCAGACATACGTATATATTCATTGTATAATATTCTTCCCCACGTACATGACATAAAATATTATATAGCTGACATATTATACACATAACCGCAGTCCAAGTCAAGACATTAACCCTGCCACCATCGTGAAAGCGTGTGAATCTCAAGGTGTTCGAATTTAAGTAGGCCTATAACCTCGTATAATACATTTTAAACATGGAGGACAATTACTATTTCCCCAAGAAACAATTTTGCTGTTGTTTGGGTTATTGTATTGTTGAAGAATGACATTTATGGTATATAAACTATATAGCGACTCTGAGCGAAATCGGGTCAGTTTTATAATTGGAAACGTGGTAAGCTACCTTAAATAGCATTTAATTGGGTCCCCGTTAAACAGGGTGTTAAAGTTATATCTTTGATGAGAATTTCTTATTCCATCCTTAACATAATCACATGATGATGAAGTCATTACGTGTGGGGCGAATGCACTCCACAAGCACTGCTTTTTTTCATACCTCCCCATTTCCAGCATTTCCGTATATCGTACTTATTCTGTAAACTTGTCTTTTATCGTGTATTGTGATGTTATCTATGTATTCAATTTCTGTAAAATATTTTTACGTTTCAGTTGGAAATGAAAAAAAGAATGAATAAATGAGGAATGAATGAATGAATCAATTAATTAAAGTCCAAACAGACTTGTTTCTGTTTTTAATGTTTAATAATGAATCATATTCCTTAGTCTCGAAGAATGTTTACTCACATAATGATACTTTAAACATCTCGATAACAGCCACGAAGATATTGTGTATAAGAAGATAAAAAAAAAAATCCTTGAGTAGCATCACTGCCATCGATTCCGATTATGCTGGACGATTCTTTCTTCCTCCCAAGCTACACAACATCATAATGATAGTAACAACCGAAAACGCAAACAAGGAAACGTATATAAGAAAGCCAAGTAACAGGTGAGTGTGAAAGGGGGGGGGGGCATGGCATAAGAGAATGAATCAGACAGACAGACAGACAGACACACACACACACACACACACACATACACATATGATGTCAGATACATTTGAGAGTGTATTTATCGAGGTCAAAACTCCAAACAAAGGTAATATTATAATTGGGGAGATTTATCGACCCCCAAGCTCAAATCCTGCTGAATTTTTAGAGTTATTCTGCGGCCTTATCTCGAACACTTATTTTGACAGTAAGACATGTTTTGTCATGGGTGATTTTAATCTCAATCTCCTTAATTACAGTGATAATCCCTTATGCGCAGATTTTCTCAACCTTATGTTGTCGAAATCATTTATTCCCCTTATAAGAAAACCGACTCGAATAACTGATGATGTATCTACTCTTATTGACAACATTTTTGTAAATGACTCATTTTCTAACATCACATCTGGTATTATAGTTTCTGACGTCACTGATCATTTTCCAATTTACGCCCTTGTGTCCAATTTTATGACTGCTAATGTTTCTCACACCCACAACTCAGGTATTCGTGTAATGTCTGAATCCAACCTTAATAAACTTAGGGAGAAATTAAGTTCAGAGGATTGGTCCACCGTATACAGTCAAAGCGACATTGATTTAGCCTTTGAAAATTTTATGAATATTTTAATCGCTAATTATGATTCTTGTGTTCCTCTCCGAAGACCTCACCATTCTAATTATAAAAAAGTGCCACGACAACCATGGGTTACAAAATCTCTTCTCAGGTCCATTAACCGCAAGAATAAATTTTTTCATAAGTATCGTAAAGATCCATCCCCTTTAAACAAATTGAGATATGTTCGTTATCGGAATATATTGACATCCATAATACGTATAGCCAAGCGAAATTATTTTTCCCGACAGTTTGTTAAATATAAATCTGATGTGAAGAGTACGTGGAAGGTGATTAATGAGGCGCTCAAACATAAAAATAATACCGATTCTCCTAAATATATTTCAGTGGACGACCGCCAGATTAACGACCCGGTCATTATGGCGGAATCTTTCAATGAATATTTTGCAACTCTTGGTCCACATCTTGCCAGTAAAATCCCGAAATCATCAATTGAATTCCATAGATACTTAGGTAATAGGAATTCTCAATCAATATTTTTTGAACCTATTGCTGAAGAAGAAATTATAGATATTATTAAGAATTTGAATGATAAAAAAAGTTCAGGATATGATGGAATTACAAATTTTCTTTTAAAAAATGTTTTAAGCGAAATCATTACTCCTCTTACCTACATTTTCAATCAATCCTTATTTAATGGCAAAGTCCCCAATAAGATGAAGGTCGCAAAAGTTGTCCCTATCTTTAAGAAGGGACAGAAAGATTTGGTGAATAATTACCGACCAATTTCTTTGCTGACTTCAATCTCTAAAATTCTTGAAAGGGTGGTTTATACACGATTATTAAAATTTCTCACAAATCATAACATTCTGTCAGATTCTCAGTTTGGTTTTAGAAAACATTACAACACAACCCATGCTTTACTTACTTTTATAGACAAGGTAGCTCATGCTATAGATAGTTTTGAACATACAATTGGAGTTTTTCTTGATTTTTCTAAAGCTTTCGACACGATAGATCACGAAATCTTGTTTTATAAATTGTGTCACTATGGAATCCGCGGGACCCCCTTAGAATGGTTTAAGAGTTATTTAACAGAAAGAAAGCAATTTGTTAATATCAATAGCCATGATTCGCAATTAAAGCCTATTTCATGTGGAGTCCCGCAGGGCTCCCTCTTGGGCCCACTTTTATTTATCTTATACATAAACGATCTTCCAAAATCATCGCAAATTTTGTCATTTATCTGTTTCGCCGATGACACTAGCTTGTTTTTTTCACATCGAGACCCTAATGCATTAATAAATATGATGAATACTGAGCTTAGGTCTGTGCAATCCTGGATTTATGCGAACAAATTATCTTTGAACATAGAAAAAACTCATTATATGGTATTCAGTAATTCCTTGAATGTTGTTCCATATGATATCAAAATAAATGATTTATGTTTAAAGCAGGTTAATAATACAAAGTTTTTAGGGCTTTGGATTGACCAAGAATTATCCTGGAAAACTCATATTAATTTTGTAAGTAAAATTTTGTCTAGAAATATTGGAATCTTGAATAAGCTCAAACATTTCTTTCCTGTTCATATTTTGCAGAGTATATATTCTTGTTTAATATCTCCACACTTTAATTATGGAATTTTGACGTGGGGAAATGCAATTCACTCATTACTAGATTCCCTTCTCCGTATTCAAAAGCGTGCAATAAGAATCATAAACCACGCCGGATATTTTGCCCATACAAATTGTTTTTTCCATCAAAACAGAATTCTGAAAATTCCAGACCTATTCTATTACAATCTCGGAATTTTCATGTATAAACTAACAACTAATGAATTACCATCTGTTTTTATCCACATGTTCAAAAGGAATCGTTCTATCCACTGTTATCCCACTCGCCAGAGTGACGCCTATCACCTTCCCCGTACTCGCACTATTTTTGCAAAGAAAACAATTATATTTACTGGACCCAGATATTGGAATGATCTCCCTCTAGATATCACTTCTTCCTTATCTTTATTCACCTTCAAACGCAAATTAAAACAGTTATTACTTAGTGGATACACACTACCAAGTTTTTAGCAACCCTTTTATGCTCCCAGTCTTTTGTCCTTGTCCGCAGCACCAAGTCATTCAAGTTATTTCATGGTACCGATACATCTTTTAATAATATAGCATTTTTGTTATTCAAACACTGCGAGATTTGTATGCAGTCTGGATTGTGCGATATCTATGTGGTTCATTAGTTTATTACTCATCGATTTTTTGTACTTGTGTAATTTTAGTTGGTCAAGACAAACATATCCGTTCTCCGTGTAAAATTATATGCCTATGAACTCGGGAACCTACAGTTTTACAAGCTTTAAAGCTTTTATGTAGGCCCCATCATATTTCTTATACTTACTAGTGACATTTTCACACAATATGACCTTGTACATTTGTGTCAAGTATATTTTCTTTTTCTTTTCTTCTACGATCAAAAGACATGATTGTATATATTTTGTATTCTTGTTTTGTTGTCAATAATTTTGTAATGTCATCATTGAGAAATGGAAATATGAAATAAAATTTGAACTTTGAACATATTATACAGACAGACAGACAGCGAGGAAGAGGGAAGAAGGGGTAGATGGAGAGACGGATAATCTAAGCAAAAGTAGTTACATTAAATGTAATTCACATCAAAGTTTGTTTCATTTTTTTCCCTCAAAACAACATAAAAGTAACAAGGTATACCAGCGATACAGTTAAATCAATTGTCTATTTCAGTATAAAATATACTCTCCAAAAGATAAAGATGATTATGTTTGCCGTAACCATGTGTCAGGAGCTGTAACAGTGAAGGATAGGCTAAAGTCAATAATTCCCTTGACTGCTACTTTTCTTTTCTGCACGTTCTCCAAGAGATAGTTTATGGAGTATATCCTAAAAACAACGCGCTCCGGATTCAAACCAAGTTTATCCAGGGCTGAAAGTCTAGACAAAATGAGGTGCTTAGCTTCCGGGTGCCAGATAAGAACTAACAGGTTATCATACTGGGCGAACAGCAAGCAAGTTCGATGCTGCAGGATAACATATTTGATACTATTTAATATATCAATCGTTCCAGAGATTTCAATCATTACTGTGGATTGAAACTACTTACGTATGACTCTGCTGTTTTCAAGGCTCTTCGATGAATGCCAATTATGAATCTTTTCATGAAACGGGCATTTCAGAATGCGAAACGCCTCCTTTTACGACACACTGCGTCCTGAATTCCCCCTTCCTCCGCTTGAACGTCTCTTTTCTGGATGATGCATTTTTCAAATAACAAAGCCTATTCAGACGTCAGTTATTACTCCTTTAATACGTTTTGTTATTTATTCCGACAGCAAGTGTTGGTTGTAAGCTCTGTGGTCTAGTGGAGATGACGCCTGTCCGGTGATCAGGAGGTCGTGGGTTCGAATCCCGCTCGAGTATGTACGCCCATGATTTTTTACCATGGCTACTGCTAAAACACTGATCAAGTCGGTGTTATTAACGTCGATGCAGGGCAATTTGTCAATCAGTTGCAATGAAAGCATCTCGACGGAAGAATTTCATGAATTTGAATATCTCCCTTTCTTTCTATCTCCCGTCTTCTTTTAAAATTCTGAATCATTTCAGCACGATGCAGATGTGAAATTTAAAAAAAAAAGTCACCAGGGTACATCTTTGTCACAATAGATAAGGTACGACTTCTGAATCTAACAGATCAAGCAATATGCCAAAAACCGCAAGAGTAACATTCAATTCAATTCAATTGGGTCCATTTCAAAATTTATTTCATTTTTCTGCAGAACACAAATTAGATATGAATTCACAAGGTATATGCAATAAAAAAAAGAGATACAGTGAACTCAGTTGGCAATCGTAATATGAAGAAAATCATAAAAAAGAGGAAAAAGAAACATAATACAGGTGTATGTATTGCAACAACAGACACATACAAAGCCATACGATCTTTACTTCTATGATGGCAAACACATATTACATAATTGGCATTATTACATAATATTATATTATGTTGTGTTTTAAAGAAAGAGGAGAGAAAGAACAATTGGGGCCTATTCAACAAATGATTTGCCCCAGACAATTCTAACATAAAACAAACATAATAAAACTTAAAGGTATTAAACAAGAATATAAACAAGAATATTAGATATACCATATGATTTATTATATTATAAACTACATGTAAAGAAGGCAGTATCTGGCGTAGAAATAATCATATTATGCCATAGTCAGTAATGGCACTTCTACGAATATCACATATTATCAATGCAGAAAAAAAAAATAAAAAAAGATCTATGCAGCCGCAGCCTTTAACAAATGCAATCTCGAGTACAGGTCTATTCACGACATACTGCTGTAATAGTAGTAGAGCAGATAAGCCGAAAAATTGTGCAAAATTTGACTAAAGCATGAAACTTTCACCAGTGTTAGTTAAATCTGAATTGACCTCTGATGACCTCCAAAGGTCAATGACCTCAAAATTAGATAAAAATTAATATTTTGCGTCATTGATTAATGTTAAATATGGTAATGATGTACTAAAAACTAATTGTTGTTACAGTGGAATTGTCCTCATGTCCCATAGAACCCTGACAGGTTTCTACCTTTGACCTCTGATGCCCTCCAGAGGTCAATGACCTCAAAATTTGATAAAAATTGATATTTTGCGTCATTGATTAATGTTAAATACGGTAATGATGTACTAAAAACTCAATTTTGTTACAGTGGAATTGTCTTCATGTTCCATAGAACCCTGACAGGTTTCTACCTTTGACCTCTGATGACCTCCAGAGGTCAATGACCTCAAAATTTGATAAAAATTGATATTTTGCGTCATTGAATTATGTTAAATATGGTAATGATGTACTAAAAACTCATTTTTGTTACAGTGGAATTGAATATATGAATATAAGAACGACCCAAGTCCATTAGAGAAAATTTAGGAAAAATGGAAATTAATAAAAAAAAATCCATACTCCCTTAAGTCTTTTCGGTTATTGGGGTGTTATTAATTCAAATTTGAATACAAAGCAGTCACTTGAATGATTATCTGTATTTGCATGACTACGTAAATGGCTTTCAAACGCGATAGCCAAATTTGGACTCGGGTCGTTCTTATATTCAGGTACTCAATTGTCTTTATGTTCCATAGATCCTTGACAGGTTTCTACCTTTGACCTCTAATGACCTCCAGAGGTCAATGACCTCAAATTATCAGAATTTTGATATTTGGTGCAATTTGTTGATGATAAACATGACGATGTCCTAAAAATTCATTTGTGTTACAACTGAATCGTTTTCCTATTCCTCAGATAAATGGAAATTATTTACACGTCTCTGCTTTTGACCTCTGAGGACTGTGACAGGTCAATGACCTCAAAATATCAAAACATTGATGTTTGATGTATATTAAATGATTAACTGTATACCTGGTGTGCAATCATGCATTATGCTATTAGCATATTTTATGCTACAGTAGAAGTGTCTTCTCATTCCACAGAACATTGGTCATTACCCTCTGTATATCCAACTTTGACCTCTAAGGACAATGTGAGGTCAGACTTTTAGAATATCACTAAAAATTTGTGTAGGATTGCAAATATTGATGTTTGGCTTCAATGGTTTAATCCTAAATGTTTAATCATGTACAAATCACGCCTTGACGTTATAATCAAAGTATGTATCCACATTCCACAAAGCATTGGTTCATAGTAACAGGTCTCAGGAATGTGAGCGGTCAATTACTTCAGAAATGAAGCTTACGTGTCTTTAGTGATGGCAGTGACCTCAAATATCATATTTATGTTTGGGTTAGTTATGCAGACTAGCTGGCATGAAATTATGTGCAACATTATCCAATTTGCACTGGACAAAATTTGTACGCTGAAACATGGAAGGTGGGGAGAGGAGTACCATATTTTGGGTTGATGCTTAATAGTTTGTGAACAGGCATATGGCAAAGTCCCTTGACCTGGATGAAAGGGTGACAGATGCTAACCAGAAAACAACAGGCCCACCTCATCAGATGTACGTCACGAGTCAAACAACCCGAGTCGTACAGCCCATGAGTTACGCAGCCCACGCGTTATACATCCCGTGACCTAAACACTAGATGAACAAGGTCAATGAGGTCGACATCAAATATAATAGGCCCGCGTATGTGCGGTCCGCGAGCTCGACACTCGAGGAAAACAAGGCCCACGAGATTAATATATGTATTACATCAGAAAGCTTAATCTATTCAGTTGAGGTCTTTGTGGACCTCCCCCTCCCCCCCCCCCCCCCCATGTGTCGGACTCTTATGGGCCTGGTTTGCCTAAGTATCAAGCTCATGGGCAATGCTACCTAGTTTCGACCTGGCGGGCCTGTGTTGGTCAGTGTCAAGCTCGTGGGCTGTATGGTTTCGGTGAATGACTCATGGTCCTGGAGCATACAGTGACGTCATGGACCATCTGGAAAGCGACATACTGTGAGGCATAACATGCATTCCACATGAAGCAACCCTGTGTCTTGCAACTTGCTATAAGTCATCCCATTAAGTTTGGGACATTACGTCAGGCAATTTTAGGCATTTTTTCAATGACCTCTTTAGGAACCTCAATTCCAAATAGGAGTGGAACTACTATTTACTCTTATTGTCTTCTTTATGCTCGATACTCCTTAACACTTGGGCCTGGCCAAGAGTTGTGCCCCCATGCCCAAATATTGGTTGTTTCCACTAATGGCCCCATCCGGTTTGCATCCAATGTGTGAATCAGGGTACGCTGGCAGCGGGTAATATCACCTGCATGATCCGGTTAAGACTCACTGCCAGCAAGTGATGATTCAGTGTAACCTGCTGAAATTGGTCTAGATCTATACCCTCGATCTCTTTCAAGACAGGGCAGCATCTGCGTCTTCAGTGAAGCACGCGATTGAGCCTACGTACATTGCACGGATCGGCACACAGATCTCCTCCACGACTAAACTGGATAGACATCCCGAGGTCAGACCAGCGTTCTTATACTGTTATAGGTGCACATCCACTGTATGCGATCATCAGAGTCTTCCAATGGCAATATCTAAACAGTTTGGGTGAAGGCAAGCTTATCTCTATGATGAGTGCATTGCACATAGAGTACAGGATGCACGAGATGATTAGAAAGCTTCTTTTTGACTCGCGGGATAGGCTACAATCCTTTCTCAATAAAATACATGTTTACGTATTTTAAGTGGAATCAGTTCTGTTGTCTTGGAAGAAATGCATTAATCTTGCAATGTTGTTGTTTATTATTTTTCCTCTCCATCACGAGTATATATGGGACGTGTTGATCAAAGTTTTTGTGATGTCGGAAAATGCGAGGCTGTATTGCAGGTGGCCTATTGCAGCTAGGTGGCCTTCAATTTGTTTTACACAGTATATTGGCATGTTTAACAGACTGTAACTCACCAAGATGCCTCTTGAAATGTTTTGAAAAACTTCTGCTTGATTTTACATGAGCGGATGATTATCAGTTGTCTTCTGCTTTTTCATCTTGTGTGAAACAAAGTATTGTTTCTCTTCAAAAGATTAATTGCCAGTTAATCTGCACTTACTGTTGGTGCTCTATCGGCCCTATAAGACATTCAAACCCACCTTCAGCCTAGACATCCGTAGGCGTTGTGGTGTCGAGCGGGATCTGAACATCTCTCATGAAGCGAGACTTCTCTTTTCTTTTCTTTTCCCCCACCAACAATGTAAAACAAAGATATCCGTAGGCGTTGTGGTATGTAGACGTTGTAGAGCGAGACTTCTCTTCTCTTTTCTTTTCTTTTCTCCACTAACAAACAAGTTTTAGCAGGAAACATAGAAGCATTCGCACATACTGTTTACATTTCCAATCACATGCTTTTAACATCGGAATTTTCATGTACACATTTTGCCTGGAAAAGAATTACCATGAACTTTTCAACACAATACATGTTCAAAAGAAGCCATTTGGTTCATATATAATTTACTCGACAGAGTGATTTATAGGGGCCTACTTATCACTGTCCACGTACTCGAACAGTTTTCGCTAAAGATACCAGTATGTTCACAAGACTGCAAACAGTAGAATGATTTGCCCCTTAACATATCAGACTATTACATCTCTTGAATTAAAGTCATTCCTCTTAAATGATTACTCTCGGTCGACGAATGAGGTCCTCGTCTGCATGTCATTGTTGATCTCGTCAGTGTGACTGGGCCGTCCGTTGAGCGGTCTGCCGTCCGCTGTCAGTATTCCCTTCGTCACCATCAGTCTCCACTTTGTATCAGTCTAACAGGGCGCTTCAACATCTCCGATGACACCAGTTGACTATTTGGAGTTTGTTATTGCACTCCAAATTGGCGTAAACCAAAGTTTTGTCTTATCGTGACTCATAGTTTTTCCTAATGTCCTGCTGCTCGCCGGTTCAGTCATGACAGTCAGATCCTCATCACATTCACAGCGTAGGTCGATGGTGCATTCAGCGTTGTTAAAGATTAGTTGGTTGACTTGGAGGGGGGGGGGGCATGATGTACCAAGAAAGGGGAACTCTTGACTTTATCTCTGTAGTCTCCAACTATTCTCAAAGTTCCTCAAAATTCCAAAATACTCTGCAGCCTTTGCTTCAAGTTTCAAGTTCAAGTTTATTTCATATTTCCACTTTCTCAGTGATGGGATTACAAAATGATTGACAATAAAACAAAAGTACAAAAAATAATATATACAACCATATCTTATGTTTGAAAAAAAAAAAGACAAACAAACATTACACACAAATAAAAATGGTCATTATCATCTGAGGATATCACAAATCAATGTCAGAAATATGATGGGGCCTACATAAAAGCTGTGATGCTTGTAAAAACTGTAGGTTCCCGAATTTATAGGCGTGAAATTATACGGAGAACGGACATGCTTATCTCGACCAACTTAAATTGTACCAGTGCAAAATCAGTATTAAGAACGAACTATCGAACCACATGAATACATATTTCGCCGTGTTTACCAAAAAAAAAAAAAGTGCTATAACGGTATCGTTAAATGACTTGGAGCTGCGGACAAAGACAAAAGACTTGGGGTATTAAAAAATAAAAAATAAAAATGTTGCTAAGAGCCGGGTAGTGTGTATCCACTAAGTAATAGCCGTTTTAGTTTGCGTTTGAAGGTGAATAAAGATAAGGAAGAAGTAATATCTTGAGGGAGGTCATTCCAGTATCTGGGTCCAGTGAACATAATTGTTTTCTTTGCAAAAATAGTGCGAGTACGGGGGAAGGTGATAAGCGTCACTCTGACGAGTGGGGTAGCAATGAATAGAGCGATTTCGTTTGAACATGTGGATAAAAACAGATGGTAATTCATAAGTTGTTAGTTTATACATGAAAATTCCAAGATTATAATGAAATAGGTCTGGAATTTTCAGAATTCTGTTTTTATGAAAAAAAAAACAGTTGGTATGAGCAAAATTATATTTATAATTCTTATTGCACGCTTTTGAATACGAAGAAGGGAATCTAATAGTAAATTAATTGCATTTCCCCACGCCAAAATTCCATAATTAAAGTGTGGAGATATTAAAGAAGAATATATACTCTGCAAAATATAAACAGGGAACAAAAAAAAAAATATTAATGTTTAAGCTTATTTAAAATTCCAATATTTCTGGACAAAATTTTACTTACAAAATTAATATGAGTTTTCCAGGATAATTCTCGGTCAATCCAAAGCCCTGAAAACTTTGCGTTATTGACGTGCGTTAAACATATATCATTTATTTTGATATCATGTGGAACAACATTCAAAGAATTACTGAAAACCATATAATAAGTTTTTTTCTATATTCAGGGATAATTAGTTTGCATAAATCCAGGATTGCACAGACCTTAGCTCAGTATTCATCATATCAATTAATGTACTGGGGTCTCGATGAGAGCAAAACAAACTTGTGTCATCAGCAGAACAAATAAATGATAAAATTGGCGATGATTTTTGAAGGTCGTTTATGTATAAGATAAATAAAAGTGGGCCCAAGAGTGAGCCCTGTGGGACTCCACATGAAATAAGTTTTAACTGCGAGTCATGGCCGTTAATGTTGACAAATTTGTTTCTATCGGTTAAGTAACTCTTAAAGTAGGCCCGCATAGAAATCTAAATTATGCATAAACCAGGGTCATATATACCTCATTATAACGAGGAAGTACCATAGATTCCACCTAACCATGTTTCGAATTCACCTAGAAACGCTTACCAATGATAGGCCCTTCTTAATAAAACGAATAACTAGTTTTAATAAAGCCAGAGAACAGCTCGTTTGCACTCTCAGCGGGGAGATGACGTCACCGTGATGAGGCCTCGATCTTACGCGAGAGAGCGAGCGCGAGCTAGCGCTATAGCTTGCGTATAGCTAGCTGTATACAAAGCCAAGCTAATACGTGTAGGATGCGAAGCCGACTAGACTTTCTTGTTGAAAATGGCAGAAGGTACCTCTGACTTGGATATCGAGGACCTCATTTTGGAATGTGATCCAGATTCGGAGGATTCGTTTGATGATTCGGACTCTTACGATAACGACCATGGGGAGATAGGCGAGTACGACGAAGATCATCAGGCAGTGCAGGTGCAGTTGAACGCCAGCCTGTATATCAAAACGAGCCTCTTCCTCGCAATCCCGCCGTGGCTGGCCGGGTAGTGGAGCGGGAGAGAGATGGCGACGAAGGCGCGGGTGAAATCGATCTCCGCAGTAGACTTGACCCAGCTAATGTTCAAAATTGGTAAGTTTTAGCACCATTTGTAGCAGATTTCATATCAAATTGAATTATGTCAAATGTGAGTATGTATTAGCCCAGCCACAGGCCATCAACATGAATTTGGGAAAGTATCAGAGTATAGAGACCTTTCAGTTTCAGTTCAATAGAACTAGAACAAGATTCAAGAAGTTCGATTGTGAGATTTTGAGTTTGGAATGAGAGCAAGGGCCTAACTGTTAGCAATTCAATTAGCATGACTTTGTCTGAGCTAGGGCCTAACTTTTTAGACTATGCCAAAATGGGAAAATTAGCAAAGGTAGTTTTGTTGTTGAATCAAGATATCTGGCCTGAAAATGCATTTTTGATTTGGATTTACCAATTATTAATACCCCTTGATTTTTTAACGTACGCATACAGGCCTTAATTGCAAAGCCAAAAGAAATACAGTGCACTCCCGTTATAACGAACACGGTTATAACGAAATTCCGGTTACAACGAAGTAAAATTTAGGGCCGCAACATTGTAAACTCTATGTATTTTCATTGTTTATTCATTCGGTTATAACGAAATTTCGATATAACGAAAGAAAATTGCCGGTCCCGAGGACTTCGTTATAACGGGAGTCCACTGTAGTACAGTATTGTAAAAATTTAAACCCATAATACCCCACCCCCCTCCCCCAAAAAATAATATAGTAAACAAAAGGTCAAAATGTACAAGGAAATATGTAAGAAATTCACACAAAAATGCATGAGACATATTAATGATACTGATTTTTTCCCTGTAACCTATTTGTTTGAATGTTAAAACGACCTTGGTGTTAATACGACCACCATGAGATTTATCTCGACCACAAAAACATTGAAAATCCATAAAGCAGATACCTTACCTGCAAAATTCAGCACAGAAACAACAGGGCCTGCAGCACAAGGGCCTCTAGCGGCAACGCTAGACCTTGGAGTCTGGACTTTCGTCTGGACTTTCTTCAAGTTCTGGCAGCAGGGCTAGGGCCATTCGGGGTATGTATTGCATACGAAACGTTTACGCTGTGCCTGTGCACGTACAGCTGTCGACGGAGCGGCGAGTAGAATCTTCTCGGTCCTTGACTGCTCACTAGTCCTAGTCCTAGTTCTAGTCTAGAGTCTATATGTACTGAGTGCCGTTTTCTTCTAACTAGGCGTAAGCCGTGATTGCCGTTGACTATTTTTTGGATTTAGATTTTAAGAATCACTCAGTCCTCATCTTCGTTAGATAGTTTGAACTGTGATGTCGAACCATTAACTATCGCTCATCATCAATGCATAGTTAGTGCAACGTTACTTTTTTTACACACAGTTTTCTATGGGCAGCACGTTCGGACAATGATGCCAATTTCATTTTGCATATCTGGAATATTCCCCACAAATTTGATCTAAATAAAAAGCTTTTGAAGAGATTCCTCTTAAAAATTGATAAATATTGTTTAACATGTTTATTTCAGCTCCATATTGCAATTTTACTAAATAACAGTTTTTGCAGTACTTCGTGTGAGATTTCATCAGTAAATTGACATGTGTAGAACCTTTCTAGTTCGTTTTGCTAAAGTCAGTACATATTTTCTGTTTGCGCAAAAGGGCCAATAACAATATTTGTATAGCGGAATAGAGATGGCCGTGTGTAAGCAAAGGCTTACACAGAAATGAAATAAAATCACACAAAAGAAATATCAAAGATTCATTTTCTTGTGATCTTTATTGATTGCATTTCATATAAACAGAAAACATCATCCAGGTGAATAGGTACAATGTTCCCACAAACGAAATATCGCAGACGATTGTACACCGGTAAAATAATGACTTACTGATATCAAAAAGCTTGAATTTCCACGGAAATGTTATATTACTTTGATAATCCCATAGTTTTAAATCAGAACTTTACAGTGACAGATTTGATTTTACTAAACTTCCGAGTTTCCTGACGATGAGGCGATCGCGAGCAGAAAAACATAGATCTACAGTCTAGCAATGCATATCACATGCATGCAGCTAGCTAGCTGCAGCGTGCGCGTGCAGGCTCGATACGGTGACGTCACATTCACAGCCTTTTCCAGATCGACTCGCTCCGTGTCTGGTGCCTGCACCGAGTTGTCCGAGAGAGGGCGATTCTCTATGCGGGCCTACTTTAAACCATTCGAGAGGTGTCCCGCGAATTCCATAATGACAGCTTAGAAAATGAAATTTCGTGATCTATCGTATCGAAAGCTTTAGAAAAATCAAGAAAAACTCCAATTGTATGCTCAAAATTATCTATAGCATGAGCTACCTTGTCTATAAAAGTAAGTAAAGCATGGGTTGTGTTATAATGTTTTCTGAAACCAAACTGAGAATCTGATAAAATATTATGATTTGTGAGAAATTTCAATAATCGCGTGTAAACTAACCTTTCAATAATTTTAGAGATTGAAGTCAATAAAGAAATTGGTCGGTAATTATTCACCAAATCTTTCTGTCCCTTCTTAAAGATAGGGACAACTTTTGCAACTTTCATTTTACTGGGGACTTTACCAGTAAATAAAGATTGATTAAAAATGTACGTTAAAGGAGAAATGATTTGATTCAAAACATTTTTTTTAAAGAAAATTTGTAATTCCATCATATCCTGAACTTTTTTATCGTTTAAATTCTTGACGATATCAACAATTTCTTCTTCAACAATAGGTTAAAAAGATATTGATTGAGGATTCCTATTACCTGGATATCTATGATATTCAGTTGAGGATTTCGGAATTTTACTGGCAAGATGTGGACCAAGATTTGCGAAATAATCATTAAAAGATTCCGCCATGATAACCGGATCGTTAATCTGCCTGCCGTCCGCTGAAATATATTTGGGAGGATCGGTATTGGTTTTGTATTTGAGTGTCTCGTTAATCACCTTCCACGTACTCTTCACATCATGTTTATATTTAACAAACTGTCGCGAAAAATAATTCCGCTTAGCAACACGTATTAAGGATGTCAATATATACCGATATCGAGTATATCTTAATTTATTTCGAGGGCGTGGATCTTTGCGATATTTATGAACAAGATATGAGAAGAAGGACCGGCTTTACTACATAGTGTGAAGCCGCTCCCACTGTGCTTGCCACTCTAACTGATTTCGCGGCTGAGACATGTTTTTTTTTTAATAATTATAATTTACTAACAAACTTCCTTTCCCTAAAGCATTATTTTCATTGGCTCAATCTTATATTGGGGTGTGGCGTTCACTAGAAATTAATTCCTTACTGGTCAAATGTTCAATTTGCTCCTCCTATTCGTTTCTGTGAAAACTCAATTTTCTATAATTCATCTCAATTTCTGATTAACTCGCCCACTCTCTTTCAGTTTCTTCATTCACTTGTTCTCTGTAACCACTGTTAAATACTTTATTGTTTCTTGGTTATCAAAATGATAAACCAAATGAATATTAGTGTCCTTAGGCTATGGCAACCAACGTCATCGTTGTTCTGGGTCATTACCCCTGAATTTGTCTTTGGAGTTTCTGTTTGACCCACTCCACTAAACAATAAATGCTAAAATAGAGAGATAAATTCTGGCAGGAGGGCCACCTTCCAGCTCAGAGGGTCATTTATGTTTGGGGATCAGAGGGCAAAAACACGTCATCACGTCATTCTTCATAATTTGGCGCGGGGCTTTGGAGATGGAGAGTGCTGACCACTAGCGGGGAAAGTAGCCAACATCAAACTCATAAATTCCTATGACCATAGACTTTTCTTGGAAGAGGTGGTTTTGACCAAAAAAAAAAAAAAAAAAAGAAGAAAAAAAAGAAAGAAAGAAAGGAAATAGCCTGAAGGAAGATAAATGGTTTCGTAAACTCCAAGAAGGGGAAAGGACTGGGTATATATTTACCTCGCAGGGTGTCTAGGAAAACGACTGCAGTGCTCTGTTTTCTTTTACTCTCTATCCTATCCTATTCTATTCTATTCTATTCTATTCTATTCTTTATTATAAACATGTGCTAGTAGCCATTCGGGCTACAATTGTGTTTGTTTTGTACATCCTCTAAAGGTCACCAGAGGTCAAAGGTAGAGCCCTATCTGTGCTCTTTGGAATGTGAAGACAATTTCTTGTTAAACAGGTATGCTTGTTTTGTACATCTTAACCATGTTTATCATTAACTAATGACACTACAGATCAATATTATGATATATTGAGGTCATTGACCTCTAAAAGGTCACCAGAGGTCAGAGTTAGAAACCTGTCTTTGCTCTTTGGAATATGAAGACAGTTTCATTGCAAAACAGATATGCTTGTTTTGCACATCTTAACCATGTTTATCATTAACTAATAACATCACAGATCAATATTATGGTATTTTGAGGTCATTGACCTCTAAAGGTCATCAGAGGTCAAAGGTAGAAACCTGTCAATGCCCTGTGGAATCAGAAGATTTGTAGTACAAATGCATATTTAGTGCAGCGTAACCAAGATCTAAGCCTATCATTCACAAATGCCTCCAAACATCAATATTCTGATATTTAAAGTTCATTGACCTCTGGACGTCATCAGAGGTCAAATCAGACTTACCTCCCGATCTTAAAATGAATCTTATGGTATGTACTAACACTGCTGAAAGTTTCATACTTTAGTCAAATTTTGCACAATTCTCATGATTTTGAGGGTTTAACCGCTCTACTATAGCAAGTTAAAGTCATAATAAAAGATACTAGATCAAAGATCACTGTCCATGTCCAATTGAGGCAGCGCACTTTAAAACATGCATATGTCAAAACACGTTCATTTCACAATGCGAATGTATTTCACTTCATAAATATATTTCGCTTCGGCTGACGTAAATATAGACAAAATTACGTAACTTCCATTGGACAATTTTGTGATGAGTCCTCTATGTGATGACAATGAATAAAAAATCTCAAGAGTCAAAATATCAGAGAGTCGGTATTCTCTTTATAGTCAAAATAAATCACATCTTACCTGATATGTCTATTTAAAAGGCAGTATTCAAGCCCTCGACGTTCATTAAATATGTATAAAGATATGGAAAATTTGGAAAAAGGAAGCAGGTTTATAGCGTCAAAAAAAAAAGTTATTTCGGTCCAAGGAGCAAACTGTAGGCACATCAGAAGTATTTACTGGATTGAGTGTCATCTTTGCATATATCTTGACTTCATGTTTCAAGGTTTTACAATGCTTTACTTGCTTTCATATGCCACAGGAGGGCAGTACAGTAGTTAACAGTCCAGCAGCATTGACATTGGTGGTAAACCTTGACAATAAAAACGTCTCTTAGCACAATATAATGGTTTTGATGTCTTCCATTGCATTAATTACGACATAAGAAAACGATAACAGCAAAACGAACGAACAATAACATTCCTCATTCTCACCTTTGAAAAGTGGACAAAAAAAATCATCAAATAAAAAAAAACCCCAAAAACAAAGTGAATATAAAGGTGGCAAGCAGGCCAGTGTTATCCGCTGGTTTTGTGAACAAATTCACGTATATAAGCCACCTTGCGCAAAAACACAGACAAACAAGCAAAAATCATGGAAGAGATTATTGATTTCTGACGTGTAGTTTAATACTTCGATAACCATGCAGAATCTACGTGCACATCTACATGAAACAAACGACGTATAGAGACTATTTCATTTGCCTCTTTTTCTTAGTATTTATGGCAATGTCTTTGAACAATGTGAAGGTTTGAAATAAGGACAAAAACGCAACCAACAACAGCAAAGAAAAACACGTCACCCGGAGAGTAAGTGGGACCGACCCTACTCACTGATGTACGGGGGACTGTCGGGGCTGGTTGTCCTTGCTCGCTCGCAAGAAGATGAAGTCGGTGAGCCACGTCGGTGCATACGAAAGCGGAAGAAAGATAACTTTCATGTCCAGTCCGCATGAGTAGCGGGTCCTAGGCCAGCGAGAGAGCAGTGCATGGATCATCGCGTTGGTCACGAGTGTGAGATTGGGCGATGTTACAAAGCTCATGAAGTTCACGGTGGCGTGCCAGACTTGAATGAAAAAAAAAAGACAGAAAAACGATATCAAAACAACATCCACAAATTCTTTTTCAAATCAGTTCAATTCAATTCATTTCAATTCAATTCAAATTTCGGGTTTTGTTTTGTTTTGCTTTGTTTTGTTTTTGGGTTTTTTTTTTCAACAGATTGATACATGTACAGCATGATTGCTGACATTGGACACGCATTTGAACAATATAAAAAAGCAAAATAGAATTTTGTTCATGCCTTTGATTTACCAAAACAAACAAACACACACACACACACACACACACACACAAACACACACACACACAAACACACTTTTTTTTTTCAAATTCATGAAATTCTTCCGTTGAGATGTTTTCATCATGCAACTGATTGACAAATTGCCCTACATCGACGTAAATAATCATGGCTACTACTACTACAACACCGATCAATTCAGTGTTTATTTACGTCGATGTAGGGCAATTTGTCAATCAGTTGCGATGAAACACACCTTTACTGATGAAATGAAGGAAGGAAAAGGAATAGAAGATAAAAGGGGAGAATGAATGCAACAGACGAAAGTAGAATTGGACCAGTGAAGGGTAAATGATTTGAAAAAACAAACACCAAAAACATAATCATTCATATGAAGAAGAAAAAAACGAGGTTAGAATTGGACTCACTCTCTTCGTAAAGGTTTGAATCGTACTCGGCCTTCTTCTCGGCGGGAAGTCGCTCCCATGCCGCTTTCATCTCGGTCTTGTACCGATCGCCGTCCGTTAGATTGGTCCTAAAAAAACCCGGCTCCAAAATGCTCACTTTGATGCCGTAGTCCAGCATCTGACTTTCTCTCCTTCGGGTAAAGATGAACAAAGTCACAGTGTAAGGACGACTCTCTGATAAATTTCTGCACTTTAAAACGAAGCATTAAAACCGTATAAATGATGAATACAAAACTGTCATGCAGTGAGTTTTGTTTTGTTTTGTTTGTTTGTTCATTTCCGTCTGAGAAGATGGCTGGATAGCCCACATTCAGCTACGTTAAGCTGGTCTTCCATGGGGTCCAGTTGGATGTGAGGTGGGACCACTTCACCGGGTTAAACACCCTGCTCTTTACAATGAATGAATGAATGAAGCGGGATCTTTTACGTGCATGAGTTGTTACTATCTCATACACGGGACCTCCATTTTATGTCATATCCAAGGGACAGAGTGTTTTGCCTCTTGCTAGAGGGGACGGTATGCTTACACACAACATTGCTCAGTCCAGACTGGGGTTCGAACCCGGGCCGTGTGATCGTGAGGCAGACGCGCTACCGACTGAGCCAACTCACCGTCACTCTTTGACTGTGAACAAAGAAACTGAAAAAAAAAAAACTAATGTTGCTAGCACTTTATCCTTCCCTTCATTCCTCGATCGAAATCCTTGCTAGACTTGCTTTTAAAGAAGATCCATATCTCGTCTTCCATCTACCACCGGCCAACATTGGTAAATTCAAGAACCACCTTTCCACTCAAGCAGTTAACCATGCAGTTACTGTACTCGAAAATGGTTTGATGCCTAGTTTTAGAAATAAACGTGAACTATACAGGAGTTATATCTAACACTGATTGACTTGTTGTTAGAAGCACACAACTATTTTAAATTGAATATTTCCTCCAAGTGAATAAAGAAAAGTAACATCTTTGTTTTGTACGCGTTTTTGTTGTAGTCATTGTAATATCAATCATCTGTTTTCTTGTTATTATATCATAAACATAATTTCTTTAAACAAAACAAAACAAAACAAATAAAAATCCACGGCGTACCTCAATGTGTCGGAAAAGGCCTGTATGCCGTACTTTGATTCGGCGTACCCGCCGACGCCCAAAGCCACTCGAGAGAGGGCGCTAGCTATGTTGACAACTCGACCTCGAGCCTTCCTGAGCAGCGGTAAGAAGGTGATGGTGACATCGATGACGCCGGTGAGATTGACCCCGAGGGTGCGCTCGTAGTCTTCCTTCGAGCACCATCCGATGAGGCCAGGGGTGTGGGCGATGCCGGCATTGTTCACAAGACCCCACAAACCTGCGGAAAAAAAGTCGTTTGAGTCCCTTTCTTTTGTTGTAATAATGATTATGATGATGATAATAGTAATAATTATATAATAATAATAATAATAAAAGAATAATAATAATAATAAAAGAATAATAATAATAACAACAACAATAATAACAACAACAATAATAACAACAACAATAATAACAACAATCGGTTTTGCTCGTCAACGCTCTTTCTCCATCCCTTTTCTCTCGGCAATTAATCTCTGTTGAGAAAATTGAATAATCACAATAATGTGTAAGTAATTGCTAGAACCGTAGATATAGAGCTTGTCACAAAATCGAAGTGAGTATGACAATAGGTAGGGCCTGTGTCTCCATGTCAAGAACTGGGAAAGACCTCTGAATACACCTAATGATAAAGTTCAATTTTACATTTCATCGCTTTACCATTATTCATGTTCAATCTTCTCTTGATTTGCCCTTCTTCCATCTCATAATCATAATTTTCTTCCTGTCATTCATCTTTTTTTTTCATCTTTCAGTCTTACGATTTTCAGTACAACCTATTGAGTCATTTTTCATTCAAATTCTTTTCCACCTTCTGCTATTTTGTTTCTTTGTCTGCTCCTTCTCACTCTTCTCTTCTTCCTCCTACTGCTCCTCATAGTTAAAGGACAAGTTCACCTTCACAGACATGTGGGTTGAATAAATGCAGCAGTATCAGTAGAACACATCAATGAGAGTTTAAGGAAAATCAGACAATCCGTTCAAAAGTTATGATTTTTTGAAGTTTCTGCTCAGCCATGGCTGGATGAGAAGACTGCTGTAGCTTGTGATGTGACACGTGTACAACGATAAAAAGAAAGTATGAAGAAGATTCAACATATTTTCACTTTTCTCACATAACAAAATAACACTCGACTTCTCTCTTTCAGAAGGCAGGGTAATGATATTACCCTTAACATGCGTCAGTAACAAGGCGAAAAAATGTGCACTTTATTCAAAAAGTAAAGTTTTGTGAAATTCTCTTTTTATTTTCCTGATATCGATGTACACATGTGACATCGTACACTGTAGTAGTCTTCTCATCCAGCAGTGATTGCGCAGGCACGGTTTTAAAAATTCATAACTTTTTAACGGATTGTCGGATTTTCCCCAAACTTTCACTGAAGTGTTATACTAATATTGTTGCATTCACTCAATCCACATGTATATGAAGGTTGACTTGTCCTTTAATTCTAATGAGGTTAACATGCAATTCTTTGTCTTTGTTTGTTAGTTCTTTTGTGTGTGTGTGTGTGTGTGTTTGGTGTCCCTTTTTCCCCCCTCAGTTGAATTGATTAAGAATCCTGTCACGCCGGATGCCCACCTTTGCCTTTGGGAAGCTTCTCCTTTACGAATCGCAAGGCGGCCTCGACACTCTCGTGGTCGGTGACGTCTAGGCGAAGGGTGATCACCCGCTCCGACGTCTTCTCCTCGAGCTCCTTCTGACCTTTGGACGTCAAGCAGGCGGCGAAGACGTGGACGCCGCGGCTGTCGAGCTGCCTGGTCACAAGATTGCCGAACCCGCTGTCGCAGCCGGTAACGAGAACGTACCTGGGTAAAATTTACATGGAATGTATAAAGGTATGAATAAGAAGAAAATTAGCGCCACGCTGTCACTCAACCCGCTGCTTCGAAAATATGGCAGTCTTCATGGTCTTCAAAAGACATTGGAATGCCCCTTCCCCTCGACTCAGCATAACTTGCATGTTTCTGTGATATTAATGTGACTAACAAAAGACATGGCGAGGGATCATGCAAGTTATGCTGAGTCGAGGGGAAGGGGCATTCCAATGTCTTTTGTTAAACATTTCAGTATTTTAGCATAGTTATTGACAGATGAGGTCATCTCAATATTGGTTTGGAAGGATTTTTTGTGAACGTTCCCAAGTAATCTGAAGAAAAATAGAAGAAAAAAAATCGTTAAAAATATATGGAATGTTTCTAGATATTCGTTTCACCGCAAAAGTGATGTTGAGGGTATCATAAATCAACACAAATCAACATACGTTTGGATTTCAGGGCCCCTTTAAAATTCCATAAAGTTCTACTTTTAGGCCGGATTTTGAGGAAACCTCGACAATTACGGTATATTTAATTGATCAATTGACTCAAATTATCAAGGCGTAGTTCAAACTGGTGTGAACTTTGCATGTTAACATCTAAAATAATTTATTAATTGTTCCTCATGTCTCGAATAACCCTAAAGGGAGTGCCATAACAGCTTCCACTCACAGTTATACCATTCAGTCGTCTATCAACACAACATGAAAAAAGAAATGCCCATTGTACTCTACTTTCTTCAATTTCAATGCTTTCGTAGTCCTGCTCTACTTCACCAACGCTTCATGAAATTTGGAGATAATCCACACGCGACATTCCTATAGTTTGTACATCAGGAACACTTGCTGTGCAACAAAATAATATAAATGATGTTTTAGACATTTGGATTTTTCATCCTCTTCCTCTGTGCTTTTTGATTATATTTCCTTTTTTTTTTTTGGGGGGGGGGGGCAACTGAGTTTCTTTTCAACGTATCATGCTACACAATGTGGCATGGAATTAATCATTCAAAACTTACTTGTCCGTGATTCTCGTCACGAGACGAGATCGGAGCAGGCTCTCGAGCAGACGAAAGATGAAAATCGCTGCGGCCGTGAAGGCGGCAGCGATGATCACACCCCACATGGAAACTTCCATAGTTTGGTCGAAAACTGCTGAGCAATCAAAATGGAGCAATACATGTAATAGTATATTCATTTACGGAATCTATTCATTCATATTGAACACGTCAAAATATATGCGTAGGCGCTATAGCTACGTAGCTGTACCATTGTATGGTTACGAATAAATATATAGAATTATGCAGAAGCGGATCTAGAGGGGGGGTTGGGGGGGTTGCAACCCCCCCCCCCCAAAAAAAAAAAAAAAAAATAAATAAATAAATAAAAATCCGGGGACCATTTTTTTTTTTAAATCTTATCTTTTTTTTTTTAACTTGTAATCTTATTTTTTTTTCCATTTATGGCAATGACCTCTATACCAAAAATAGTGGTGTTTTAGATGCAAGAAAACGCCATTTTCACACACAGATTTTCAAAAATTCTCCCTACTGTGGGAGGGAGGTGTGCCCCCTCCCACACCCTCCCCCCTTTATAAAAAGCTAGATCCGCCTCTGTTATGAATTATATTCCATTATGCAATAACATTGAACGATTGATTGATATGTTGAAGTGGGTCATGCAAGTCGATTCCTTCACGAAAAGATAGGACATTGAATTATCCCCCCCCCCAAAAAAAAAGAGAACCGTCATCTATCACGTGGTAACGTGGGTATCATTATGTACAAGTTGTAGACAACAGAATTCCATTTCTCAAATCAAAACCAGGAACAGATTTCGTCATAATTATTGTCACAAATGTCAACTATTCATTGCTACGTTACTTCAAACTGAAATATATACGGGAAAATTGCACTATAGTGTCTTACTGTACCTACACCTGTACACCTTTGAATATGTTAAAGAATAATAATTATAATAGATTTAATGTTGTGGGGGAAACCTTTGGCCAAAATGTCAGTCCTCTAACGGCGACTATACATAGGCAATGTTATCATCTGATACGTAAAGCTACATGGGTTATTATCCCACGCTGACTTATTGCACGATGTGGAGGGACAACTTTTCTCATTGGATTTTAAAGACGTTTCAAACACGTTTTCGGGGGGGGGGGGGGGGGTGAATACGCGGGCATGCGAGTTAGTAATGAGAAGGCAACACCCGGCCCAAACCATCGATTTTTGTCTACCATTGAATCTTTATTCACGAATGCGATAAGAGCGGTTTCGCCATTTTGTGCTTCAGAACAGGAGAGAACACTATGCAAATTCGGCTTATTCTGTTGAGCAGTACGGACGCCTTTAAAATTGTCGTCCCCTCTCCCATAGACGTTTTGCATTGCCATCCACATACATTAAGGACAAGGGTCAAATGCTTTAGAATCGCTGATCTCTAAATCCGTAGAGAGTAAAGTGTATGAAAGCCAGGTATTTACAGTTAGGTTTACAGAAGGCCTACAAAATACGTACCGCTGCGAACTAAAAGAAAGCTATTTCGTTGCTCTCTAGTCTCGGGTGGTTCTGAAGTAGTTTGGGTAGTATGAGGTAAATTTAGCACTATCTTTAAACTATTGAAGGAAATCTATGAATGTATGCTCCAAATATTCAACCAACCAGTATCGAGGGTTCATCAAAGGAATGACATTATATCGTATGCTGTAAGAGCCCAACACTGTACATGTATATTACTGACCGTCGGGTGACTCGGTTGGTGTTTATGATACACAGCTTAACGATCTATACATGTACACGATCTGATACAATGACTTATTGAAGAACACTTACCTTCCAATGACACTTCCTTCGACGGAGAATGTATTACCTTGCAAGCGTTGAAAGCGATATGTGTCTGTTGGAGAGGTTGCACATTCTACACGGCTGTGTTCTTTCAACAGATTTGCAGTAGCATATCAAACAACGCCTGCTGAACACATTTTCGTATACATGTATGTACACAGATCAACATTCAAATTCATCCGCCGGAAGGTGGCATGTACTGTCGTATGAACCGAAACGCGGGATGCATAACTTGTGCAAGTCGCTGAATGGTACGTTGTGTGCGAGCGGTGTTCAGGTCATCTTTATGATCCATGTCAGTGCACGGCCGTATTGTGTGTTGAAAAGTTAAATATTAACTTTGTTTTCAAATGATAATAATATACCAGTTACTGTAGACCACGTCTCGCGAAGTGGGACGTGTGTGGCCTACAATAATTGTCTAGATTTTGCACGAGCCTTATGCACTATACAATGTACTGCTTTCCGCTATACTCTCTTCACCAATCATAGTAAATAATGGGTCCTATAGTTTTTTCAATGTATGCCAGTGACATACATTTTTTTTTTTTTTTTTAACATGGCACTGCCAAAACACTTATTAATTAAGTGTAGTTAAATCGACGCAGGACAATAAGTAGCATGGACTGGTCCCAACTAAGTTTGTCGTTCAAAGACTACATAAATTATACCTGAGGTTAAATCATGAACTGTATGTTGGCCGAGAGCAATGTGCAGAGAGTTAGGCCTATTTATAATCATCTTGAACTTTAGAAAACCCACGTGATATAAAATGGTATGGCTGAGACGAGTCTTCTCAATGTGACAAGTAATTAAAAACAATTGCCGTTTATCTAAATATCAAAGCTACACACACACACATAATATATATATATATATATATATATATATATATATATATATAAGAAAGAGTCTGAAGTACGCCATGGATCCATCGATTACAAAAAATTTTTATTACAAAATTTTCGGTCTGCCTCAGACCTTCGTCAGTGCAAAGACAATGATGGACAATGATAAACATGAATCATAACAACAATGCTATGCGCGTCATGCGCGTAGTGCGTTGCCCTGGAGCTGCGTTGTCAAGGAGAGCGCTGATACGTATAGGGGTATGGTAGAAAGTGAAATCTCAATGAAGACTGAACTCAGACTCAACAAAAGTTTCAAGTGCTTGTTTGAATCATACTATGCTATATATACTCTTTACAATAATACATTGCTATATATACGTCCTTGTAATAATAGACTTTAGCGATTCTATTTTTTCGTAGATAAACATCGAAGAAAAGACGCATATAAAGCATTGATTACAAATGGAGAAGAAATTAAAAGGAATGAGCTAATAATACAACTAGTTATTAGAGCATCTGTTTACTGTAAAAATAAAAATTGTATATATATATATATATATATATATATATATATATATATTGTACGGATAATCAAGAAATCATATTAAAAAAAATAGTGTTCAATACAAATATAATGAAATCTCAACATTAACTCAATTAAAATCTCAATGGAGACTAAACTCAAACTCAACAGTTCCGAGCGTATGTGTATAT
Source organism: Diadema setosum (assembly GCF_964275005.1). Classification (NCBI taxonomy): domain Eukaryota; kingdom Metazoa; phylum Echinodermata; class Echinoidea; order Diadematoida; family Diadematidae; genus Diadema; species Diadema setosum. The sequence continues at coordinate 13,090,093 of NC_092704.1, read as the reverse complement.
TATAATTATGCATGCCAATGTATGCTATATATACTATATATAAATACATTACTTTATGTATACATCCATGTAATATTTGACTTTTCTGACTCCATTTTTTCGTAGATAAACATCGAAAAAAAGCATGTAAAGACGCCTATCAAGCATCAATCAAGCATCAATTACAAATGGAGAAAAAAAAATGAAAAAATAAGCTCATAATAATCATAACCAAATATCGAAGCATCTGTTTACTGTAATGATGAGAATATAAATTTGCGGATAATCAAGACATCATATTTAACATAAAAGGTAAGTGGTCAATGCGAAATATAATAAAATCTTAACATTACCTTTTGTAAATAATGAAAAATATGCATATAATATAGGTCTAGTCTCAGATTCTTAGAGATTCATTTCTTCACTAAAGAGAAACTTCTTAACCATCCAAGGTCCTTGTTGAGTCCTGTTTCAAAAGACCTGGTTTGGATGATAAATTTCATTTCAGCTAATTTTCTGGCTTCTCTGTCTTTGAAATTAGTGCCGATGATACAGAATTGCAGATCCCGAATTGAGTGGTTGCCTGAGTTGAAATGTTCGGCAACTGGTAGTGATGACTTGTGCTGAATTGAATTTCTGTGATTGTTGAAACGAAGTCTGAACTTAGTACCTGTTTCCCCGATATACTTCGCGTTAGGGCATTTTGAGCATGAGATGCAGTAAACCACATTTGGGGTGTCACATGTGGCGTGAGGGGTAGAGACAGAGAAGCCAGGAGTTAGATCTACTTTTTCAGAGGTGAGCATATGGCGGTTAGCTTTCTGTTTTTGTTTCTTTGAGATTATATATATATATATATATATTGTGGCGGGCTTTAGATGGCTTGGTTGTTTGTTGTTTTGTGTTGTGTGACGCCCTTCTTAGTTGTTGTTTGTGTTGTTGTTCGTCGAGAGCGCACTGTCGCCACCACAGAATGAAATAATATGACCGAGAGTTATTCATTCATTCATTCATTCATTCATTTTATTTTGTCACGGTACCGGGCTCAGCCGGAGGTTGTTTTTCAGCCAGTCCGTCCGCAGTTATTAGCAGTGTGATGTTGTGTTTTTCCAGAAAGATTGATCAACCCCGTGGGCGAGATGTTAAGCCCAAATGTCCGAGCGGTAAAAACATATACAGAGTGTAATCGACCTTTCGGAAGCTAATAGTCTCTCGGTGGGGATGAGTTCTTGGTCAAAGTATATGACCGTGGAGGGAAGATGGAATATACAAGGGGAGGAATATATGTGCAGTTTGTGTGTGTGTGTGTGTGTGTGTGTAGTAGATGTGTATGTTGTGTATGGGTTGTGTAGTGTGTGAAAATAGAAACTAAGTCAAGTGAGTCGTACACAGAAACAAAGAAAGACACAAGGTTGTAATACTCAGATTTCAGGTTCAACAAAAACAAAAATCAAAGTTTAATCTTTCATTTACAACATTTCAAAATCGCCACTGTTACATACTCATTTATTAATGCATGCCTAAGCCAATTCGTAAATTCTAATACCGAACCATGCATACACTTCGTTTGATTGTTCGTGCGAATACAAGTTCTTCTATTTCCCCTTTAATAGTTTCTGACTCGCCAGAATCCCTAACATGACATCTCATGAAACTAATACAAAGCATGTCTTGCCGAAAGATCCCAAAATATAAGTTGAAATTTTACATAGGGACATAAAGGGGGGGGGGGGGTTAGTTGATATGTAGAGGAGTGAGCGGATGCTCGATACTTGGAGTAGAACTCCAAGAGTCTCCTCTACATATAAGGGGAGGGGGAGGGAGAAAGAAAGTAGTGTGTTGAGGAGTGAGCAGAGAGTAGCTCGTTACCTGGAGCAGGACTCCGGGAGTCTCCTCTACATAGGGGGAGGGGGAGGGAGAAAGAAAGTAGTGTGTTGAGGAGTGAGCAGAGAGTAGCTCGTTACCTGGAGCGGACTCCGGGAGTCTCCTCCCGAACTGTTGTTGTTGTTCTTTTAGATTGTGGAGCTCTCTGCCGGGTGGGCAATTTGCTCCAAAAAATATAATTATTCAGATATACCTTAAATTAATTATAAAAACCTAAAATACTTTAAATTATTTACAAAAAACCTAATTACATTTATTTTATATTTACAATGATATATATACATCGGAAGGAAAGGGGACAGGGTTCCGGAAATGATGTCATCTGCCTACTCCTGCATCGAGAGAGATGCAGGGTTACGCCGTTCCCGTCGGCAAAGCAGGTATAGGACCCGCCCGCCGACGCCGGTGATGTCTTGGCCTTTCCCGGGGTCAGGCGCCTCTAGTTGTCTTATCGGCCTAGGTGTTAATTATTATTAGCCTAGTAGGCAGAGACATCGTGGAAGAGAAGTGTCGATAGAAGAATAGCGGAAAGGGTGAAGACAGAACGAGAAGACAGACAGCTAGGGGGGGTGGAGGGTGCTGAGCTCCTCTCTCTGACATAGGGTCAGCCCGTTACCAATACATGCATGGGATGTAAAAATGGATAACAATTAAAAGAAGCGTTACCGTCGGTCACGTGCCATTGATAATGCTAACCTGAGAGAAAAATGCCGATAAGTGTAGAAGAAGAGAAAGAATAGAGATATAGAACTAAGGATGGCGTTGAATAATTATGACGGTGGGTATCGGAATAGAACAAAGGCGTAATGAGTATATCGATGCTACATGACATGCGTATGGAGTTCTCCCTTGCAGTCGTTTGAGACCTCTGCAAACATCATACCTAGGTATAATTAATGTAGGTAGTGGCATATAGATAAAAGGGAAGAGATATCAAATTGTGAAATACTGTGAAATACCGAACTGAAATTTTTTACTGCTTATATAGGCTTAATGCGGACGTCGAGGGAATCACTACGCGGAGGGAGCTACGGTATGCGCTAAGCGCTGAACTTGTACACTCCGTAGATTTTGTGCTAGTTAGACTTCGCAAATATCTTATTATCTCAACAAATATCACTTTCCATAGTATGGGTTCCGTGTTACAATAAATTATGAGTTATTTACCAAATGACCAGATACATATAACGAACCAAATTTCTCTAATATTGATCAGAATCAACAAAATAGAAGTAATTTTCACACACGAAGGATCCAAATCACACGCTGACGTGGCTACGTCATAACAGCCATGCGAAGCCAAAGCTCGCATGCAAACTTATATCATTTTGCAAGTTAGCTTCCGAGAAGTAATAAAATTCATATCTATCACCAAAGTATTCTTCATGTATTAATATTTGCACCTTATTTTTCTGAAAGATTGAGAATTTAGAGAATTTTGGAAATGAATTAAAATAACAGTCAAAATATTACAGATAAGGAACGAGGGAAGGTCTGTAATCCTGAATGAACACTACGCGGTACGCGCATCTATCGGCAGCGTTTGGATTCTTCGTACAGGACGCGTTTTTTTTAAAGACGGCACAGATTGGGGCATGGCGCGTGTTAAACCTATGGGAAAAACGTTGGGTTAGGGTTTTTGGTTGTGGTTAGGGTTAGGGTTAGGGTTAGGGTTGGGGTTAGGGTTAGGGTTGGGGTTAGGGTTAGGGTTTGATGGTTAGGGTTAGGATCAGGATTAGGGTTAGGTTTAGGGATAGGGTCCCCGATAGATTTTTAGTTTCCCCAATCTGTGCCGTCTAAAAAAAACACGCGTACAGGACAAGATATCGTATAGACCTTATGCATATGACGTCACACGGTCTTACTAACTGAAGGGCGCCCTCCCTCAGAGGGCAAGCGATGCGTTGCTAGAGCGTGCTTTTACACGCGAGGCAATGGGCATTTACACACAACATCGGTGTTTCTTTTACTGTCTTTTCTATTGCATGTAATCTACAGCCCTAGATCGGGAAATTCAAGCTTGTATAGCAAAAGCGACATTTGATGTATGCATTGCACTCACCAGGTTAATGATATATCCAACATTTTGGCACAATTTTCATGAAAAAAGATGCAACTACCAGCGGTCGTAACAGCTCATCAACCTACGAATCCGTTAGCCAATCACATGCGAGGTAGATTTCTACGTGTTTTTTACTAAAACACGTACCTCGCATGTGATTGGCTAATGAAATTCAAAATGGCGACATACATTCAGCGAACGGCGATGTTGCGCTATGGATACAAATTTCTGCGATATAACCTAGGAATTCTGTAGTTACTGTGAGTATTTCGATCGCACAATGTGAGAAAATTACCCAAATATTGCTGCATAATGTGTCATGTCATGTCAAACTTGTTTGATGGTAAAAAAAAACCTGCCACTAGCCTGGGGACTGGCGGCGAGTGAGGCGATCGCCGCTAGCGCGCATAGGAAAAGCACATAACTAGCTGCACGCCTCTGCGATGTCAAGGACTTCGCTTGCCCTCTAAGATGGCGTCGCGAGAGGTTGTCAAGCGAGTGATGACGTCAATGCATAAGGTCTATTCAAACTCCATAGTCCTTCATATTTCTGTCAACATGGGGTAAGTTACCACTCAAATATTCGCTACACATACTAAATCCTTCAATTATTAAAATATTCCTGGCCGTCATTTCATAACAACAGAGTATTCCCTACATTCTTCAATGCCTTATAGAATGTATGAAGTCGCTGAAATGTAGTGTGCATTAACCGTTTCTATACTTATAACACGTATCCAAGCAAAACAAATTCAGCTACGTTAATAAACCTCTATAGACCTCTATTGTTAGGTCAAGTAGTCAAGTCGGGACTCAACAGTGAATGTCGCAAACTTCGAATAAAAACTACCACTGTTTACAGTAACGAGGTTGGCTCGTTACAAGATATATATATATATATAAGGCCTATATACCAGTTTAGACGCATTCCATCACAAGCAGGTTAGTTTTGAAATCCGTCCGACCAGGAGCAGACGTATACCCCTGTGTGTATGTTCTGCTTCAGAAACGGATTTTTAATCTAACATCACATCGCATCCTGGTCGCTGATGAAGAATGCGATGACTAACCTGTTTGGTGTCTTGTTTCAAAAACATGCGCTTTCCTCGCCAGGATAAAGCGTTTTAATGCCATTTTAGGTTTTAATCTCATATATAAATTGTACATCGCATCGTACGTATCTATAGATTATATATATATATATATATATATATATATATATATATATATTGTAGTTGTTCCGCGTATTGGCATTACTAGAAATAGCAATAATAAAGTCACAACAGAGGAATGCAGGGAATGCATTAATAGCCAATCTTGATTTAATGAATAATCCGAATTTTCGAGGATCCTTCCTCTTCTTCAGGGATGACAGTGCGAATATTGACCGATTCGGGTTCGTTGAGGGCAGCAGACATTTTACGGCACAGGGCGCAGCCATAGTGGGTGTATCAGCCGACCCCCCCCCCCCCCCCTCCTCTCCCCCACCCCCGGGCAACATGTTTATCACGCACTTGTGACAAAGGTTCGCGCACTAGCAAGCATTCGCGCACTCAGTACGAGACGCCAATTGGCTAAAGCAATTTTTCATTCTGCGCGCGTGCTAATGTAGGGAGAGGGGTGGGGGAGTGCGGGGGGGGGGGGGGGTCGGCTGATACACCCACTATGGCTGCGCCCATGCCAAAAATACACATAGCGCGTCACAGAATCGGTCAATTCACAATGATTATTAAGAGTGAGGTCCCCGTTACTACCCTGCTAGCGCGCGCAATATGTGTAACCGAAACAAAAAAATAATAGATAATAACAACAAACGCATGTTGTGCGCTTATGAGTGTCATAATCTACGTCATAATAGATAAAACGTCACACTAGGATTGCGCGCGCTGCACAAAAAGATCATGAGACAATAATAGCAATAATAGAAACGTCATAAAGGCAATGAAGTTAACATGATACAATAAAGGTGCCAATGGATTTTCACAGTGATATGTCAATATCCCACCAGCGCGCGTAGTCTCAGTGTAACCAAAACAAAGGATAACAAATAATAACAATAAACGCATGCTGAGTTGGGCGAATATATGAGTGCCAATATGTGACGTTTCTATTATCGTTCATATGTCTCCTTTGCGCAGCGCGTGCCATCTCATTCAGCGTGTTTCTACAGAACCCCAAATTCCGGGTCTATCGGATTGTATCCGATAGAGGGGGCTGTAGAAACACACCAGTAACGGTTTCTTTCCGATGCAGATTCCGATACCGATTCCGCTTAACTTAACCGTCTAATGAGGTAGTTCTTTCCGGGGCAGTTTCCAGTGTCAGCGCTGTAGAAACACGCCAGGTTCAATAATCCGATACTGACCCGGAAGACAATCACCAGTTTGACACACACGTGTACGGTAATGTGGCCATGACTTTTATGTTTTGCATGCAGGCTGCAGCTATTTATCTAACGTTAGTTGGGTGTCTCCAACACGGCCGAGTATCAGGTTCTAACGTTACTAGTCACAATTTGCCTCAGATTTGACAAACTTTTAAAGAAAATACTCTGAATTTTAGCATAAAGAAAAGACACACGAACAGGGGCAGGGGTGTTATTTCAACACCGTTGCGCTGTGATTTTAAAACCAAGGCAACTAACACTAGGAACAGTTAACGTTAGATTCGAGCTAGATCTACAAGGCATCTACTTAGACTACCGGTACTAGTACTCAGTCTAAGTTATAGAACCTATCGCTAGTTCTACGACTACGAGTACGACTAACTTGATACATTCTATTATTGACAATACTATAGGGTCTACTACTACTAGCGCTAACAATACGTGTGAGATGCACATTGGGGTCTAAATAGATATTCTAGGCCTAATTAGTAATACTTTTTAGTTCGGAAAAGACAAACTCTAATCAAGTCTAGCACTAGCAAACTAGTTCTTTAGTTTTAGGGTTTGTTTTACGAACTTTTTGTCATTATTCTAGAGGTTCGTTACTAGGGTCTTTTATAGTTTGTTAATCCGACAAAGAATCAAATATGGATCTTGGTAGGCCTAACGTTAGGGCCTATAAAAATACGACGTTTCGTTAGTCCGAAAATGAAAGGAAATTAAAACATTGATTTATCGAAACATTTAAAGCACATTTTGTCAATCCAATAACGGAAAAAGTGAGTCCACTTGGGGTGTAACGTTAGATGTCTAGTTAGGTGATACGCTATCAGCGTATCACCTATTGTGATTGTCAAAATCTCTCTTTATTTCTTTTTATTCTTCTTTCTTTCTGGACAATTTTGTGTCATCAATATCTCAAGAGTGACATTACAGAATGACATGACATTTTCAGGGAACATGTCTCATGACAATATCTAGCCACAATAAGGTTTTCATGATAGTAACATGTCTATGACGTCATCTAGGCGCCATTTTGTGATTTTCGGACCATGTTACATGATCGATCATAACTTCATAAATAAAGGTAATTTCTGTATCATTTTCGGTGGACATTAAGTTCAGGTCACGCTCTATCTTACATTTTAATGCTAATTACCTAGGACATTATTACGCGCGCGTACGCGCGCGTCAAACTTTTAAAAGGCTCAAAACAACTTACCAATGGGAAATCTCGAAGTTTCAGACAATTTTAAGCGTTTCGCGCGTTCGCGTCCGTCCGCACATTTTCGCGCGTAGTGCGCGTAAGCAACATGAAAATGCACATTTTTTGACAGATTTGGATTCCTGATACATTAAGCAACAATATCCATTGATTTCCGATCAATTTTGACCTATAACAAAGGAATGCGTTGGCGGCAAAGTTGAAATTTCGTGTGCGCGTCTATGTGCAAATATAGCGAAAAACATGTCTTTGTTTATTTCGCCATAGCTCTTTAAAACGTCTGGTTACCCTATGTTTTTATTGCATATTACAAAAACATATGAATTGGAAATAACGTTTCAAGCATCAATATCTCCATGAATACATTATGACGTCATCATATCATCATCTGAAATAAAAAAAGTGGAATTAAATTTTTTAAGGTACTGTTTCTGACATTCATTTGCTCGTATCTCTGTTGTTTAAGCTCAATATTATCCCAAATTCAGATATGTTGTACTTTGAACATTTGCCTTTCAAGTCCATGTCATAGTTTTGAAATTTGATGACGTCATCATGCTTTAAATTGTGTTTAAGGGTAAAGACGCAAAATCGGACAAGTTTACGTGTTATGTCTATGGGAGGTGATTTTTTTAGAAACCATGCATTGACTTGACAACGTTTAAGCACCTTTATCTCAGCTGATTTTGCTTCATTTCCTCTGAAACTTAAGTATGTTGTAGCTGTGACAATAATCTGCAGTAATCATGCATTTTATTCTTTGAAATATCCTCATGAGGTTGACAATTTTGCAATTTAAAACTGAAAATGAGAATGGAATGCGGACGAAACGATTCCTGATTCATCTTTCACGTACATAAGTTTACGTTCCTCTAATTTTCTCGTCGAGACGAATGGCCGAGCGGTTAGAGGCGTCGTCTCAGAAACCATGAGGTTGCACACGTACGGGTTCGATCCTCACAAGAGCACGAAAGAAAATAATTATTTTTTTTAACTTTTTTTTTTCTTCAATGGAGCACTACACCTTCGTCCATGTAGAAAACACGTTTGCATGTAAACACACCTATACGCACACACTCACACAGTATACCTTTGTTTTGCGTTGGAGACTGCATTACTTCGAGTGCTGCAAAATTTTGCAGGCTGGGCTTTTTAAACTGATATAGTATATTGTAACAAAATGAAATTTGTTCATATCAATTCAGTAACACAATGTAGTCGTGGTTACTTTGTGCTGATTTACACATGTAACAAGCTATACATTGTAAAAAAGGTATTTGCATTGTTCCTTTAAGTCAGTCTTCTGTATTGATGATTATTTGTCAATTTGTGGTTTTTGTGGAGTTTCAGATGGTGATAAAAAGTATGAATGATAAGTGCAGCGATAATTCCTACAGTAAGTTCAAAGTTGTGTTACAGATGTTTGATACATACATTTAGCATTGTGTGTGTGTGTGTATACGTGTGTATACAGGTTGGCCATATGACACATTCTAGACAATTAATCCTAATTAATTAGTAAACGTGATCAGCTATGGAACTGAATATGGTACTAATGTATGATGTTAATGATTCTAATTAAACTGTGACGAGTTTAAAGGGATAGCATAACTGTGTGTAAAAATAAGGCAATTATAAGGAAATTTTAGGGGAATTTGATAACCATGCCTATAATAATTTCATACAGGCTATAATACCTGCCTCATATTCGTGTGATAGATCGTCATGTCAATAGCAAACTGGCAACGTACGTTGAATGTGTTATATATTGAACAACTGTCTTTCAAGTCCATGATGTTCCCCATATTTTCTTGTCGAGACGTATGGCCGAGTGGTTAAAGGCGACGTCTCAGAGACGTGAGGTTGCGGGTTCGAACCCCACAAGATCACGAAACAAAATACTTAGCTATTTACTGTTTTTTTCCTCAACTTTGTATTACATATTCGTCCATGTAGAAATCACGTTCGTATATAAACGCACCTATACACACACACAGACACACACACACGCCATATCCCTCTTCTTTGTGTGTTGGAGACCACATTGCTTCGACTGCAGCAAACTTTTGCAGGTTGACTTTGTCAAACCGATCATAGTATGTAATGACGACGACTGAGGTGTTGTACTTTGAACAATTGTCTTTCAAGACGATGTCATTGTTTATTAATTTGATGACGTCATTACACTGAAAATTATGATTAAAGGCAAGGTATCAAAACCAGCCGATTATAGGTTTTATGTCTGCGGGACGTATTTTTTCCAAGTTGCCAGAAATGGCATAGCGACCTCAGTCGTTACAAGGCCGCTTTCCCGTCTAGCAATGCAATAGATGTTCACACGGCCACGTTAGTTGAGTGGGCATTGACTTTCCCCCTGTTATATCTTTACATTGGTTTTGTGTTTTTTTTTTTTGTCTTACCATTTCCGTGGATGACCCGTGGCCGAGTGGTTACAAAAACGGTTTCGCAAGCACGCTCAATATAACTTTAAGGTGCCTATATCACATTCTTTTCTTTGTCGATCACAGATGACTGTCATCTGATGACCACAAGCGTATCACCTAACTCGTCCTCAATGTGACGAGTTTTCATGTCTCGTTAACGTTAGATTTAGAGGCAGGTGCCTAACTAACAAACTTTAAAATCAACGCTATCTAACGATAACCGTTAGACCCTAACTGTTTTGTGAGACATCCTAGCAACAGCTACTTCTATTCTAAAATCTAACGTTGACTTGGAATATAACTAACGTTAACGTTACAGTTCTAGTGTAGTAGATGTTCCATAGACCCGAGTTTCTACCTGAATTAAATCCTACCTGCCCGAAGAAAGAGGTCTAACACAGTTAACAGTTAACGTTAGCCCTAACGTTAGGCCTTTGTTCTAACGGTACTTATAAATCAAATGACACACAGTCGATCCTTAGTTTAGTTGTAACGTTAGGCCGTTTGTGTTTAATACTCTTAACAGTTAGACTACTGAACATTTTAATTTGTTAAGTTAGAGTGGTTCTCTAGGTCTAGGGCCTAATTAAAGGGGCCCTGAAATTCAAATGCATGTTGATTTGTGTTGATTTAAAATACCCTCAAGTTCTCAACATCACTTTATTGGTGAAACGAATATTCTAACGTTATAAACATTCCATTTATTTTTAACGACTTTTTCTTTTTTATTCTTCAGATTAGACTCTTAGAGTTCTACTTGGCAACGCCCACAAAAAAAAAAAAAAACAACACACACACATTTCAAACTTACATGTTAGTTCTAACTGGCTAACACTGTAACAGCTAGATCTACTTTAAAACATTTCTAATCAATATTATTCTAGAGATGACCTCATCTGTCAGTCATTGGTAAAGACTAAAGTATTGACATATTTAACAAAATACATTAGATTTAGAATAACAGTTACACCTTCCCTCGCCATGTTTTTTTGTTAGTCCCAATGATATTATATGATAGAAACATGCAACTTCTAATCTAAGTAAAAGTTATGCTGAGTCGAAAGGAAGGTGCATTCCAAATGTCTTTTGTTAAACATTTCTCATTTTCTGTACTTCAGCAATGATTGACAGATGATGTCATCTCAAGAATATTTATATCAGAATAATACTTAGACTGGATCTAGTTCTAACTGTTAACGTTAACGTTAAAACTATTGATTAACATGTTAGTTTTGAAGGACTTTTTTTGTGGGCGTTCCCAAGTAATCTCAAGAAAAATAGAAGAAAAAAATGTTAAAAAGTAGTAGGCCTAAGCTAGAGCCTATGGAATGTTTCTTAGAACCCCCCTTGTAACAATGGAGATATTTGTTTCACGGCAAAAGTGATGTTTTCAAATAAAATTGGATTTCAGGGCCCCTTTATCGTTAGTAATAATAGTATTAATATTTAGAGGTTTCTAGTAAAAGTACGTAGAGGGTCTACTCGTAGGCCTTACGTTAGAATCTAACGTTAGGCCTAATAATGACAAGTAATGTTATGTGGAAATCACTAAGTAGTATATACACCTAAAAGTAAAACGTGTAGCCTAGGCCTAGGCATAGGCCCTAATCTAAAATAATTTTTTATCTTAACTTGTTAACGTTAAATGTTAGACTAGAAATATGCCTAACGTAGGGCCTAGCCCAACAGTTGAGTAGAGGTTCTACTTTCTAGAAAACTACTTCTAGGCCTACTCTAACTTGTTAGAACTAGTTAGAATCTAGATAGAACTTACAGAACTCAGACGCGACAGAAGCTGTGTCTCTGTGAACTGATGTTGTCTCTTCACATGTGATAATCCAGTTACAAAAATCCAATCTTAAAATCCGTGAAAAATTGACGAACCAAAGAATTGGTAGAAAACCGAAAACTAGTTTCTAATCCATATAAACGCTGTGAAGAGCTAACGTTAGAGTAGGAGCCCTAACGTTAGGTTAGATGAAAACAAATTCGTCCAGCAGCCGGTTGTAACTTGTATGTTGTACTTGTACCCACACTAGGCCGACGCCGGGCCGGCCGGCCCAGGGCCGGCAGGCCCTGTGCTCAGTTTCGTTCAATCGGTGATCGCATCCGCATCATCAGTAGATGCTTGACCCGGGCTAGGGCCCACAATGCACCAGCCAACTTTCCAGACATCCGGTCACACCTGCATTCAGGTGGAGAATCGGATTCAATCCGATTATGCGCTTTCTGTAGAAACAACCCGGTTCTGCGTTAGCGCACTGTTTGATTACGCGCTTGCAAATGCTAGGTCTACCGGATTCTCTGTAGAAACACGCTGATTGTGACGTCTTCTCTGTTATAACGCACAGTATGGCACTCAAACAGCGTGTTTCTACAGAGAATCCGATAGACCTAGCATTTGCAAGCGCGTAATCAAACAGTGCGCTAACGCGGAACCGGGTTGTTTCTACAGAAAGCGCATAATCGGATTGAATCCGATTCTCCACCTAAATGCAGGTGTGACCGGATGTCTGGAAAGTTGGCTGGTGCATTGTGGGCCTGGGTCAAGGTCAAGCATCTACTGATGATGCGGATGCGATCACCGATTGAACGAAACTGAGCACAAGGCAGGGCCTGCCTAGCTAGCCTAGCCCTGGGCCGGCCGGCCCGGCCTAGTGTGGGTACAAGTTACGACCGGCTGCTGGACGAATTTGTTTTCATCTAACTTAACGTTAGGGCTCCTACTCTAACGTTAGCTCCAACGTTTATATGGATTAGAAACTAGCCTAGTTTTGTTTTCTACCAATTCTTTGGTTCGTCAATTTTTCACGGATCTTAAGGTTGGATTTTTATAACTGGATTATCACATGTGACGAGACAACAGCAGTTCACAGAGACACAGCTTCTGTCGCGTCTGACTCAGTTCTGTAAGTTCTAATTGTTATATATCATCAATTCTAACTAGTTTCTAGAGTAGAAGTAGAACCTCCTACTCAACTGTTGGGCTAGGCCCAACGTTAAGCATATTTCTAACGCTAACAAGTTAAGATAAAAAAATGATTAGATAAGGCCTACGGCCTAGCAGTTACACGTTTTAGGCGTTAAGAGTCGTTGGGCCTACTGCGACTGGATACTATCTTACTACTAGGCCCTAGGCCTAGACCTACTACAAGTTAGCTCTAATGTTAGACTATTCATGTTAGTGATTTCCACATTTCTACTTGTCATTAACTGTTAGGCCTAACGTTACTATCTAACATTATAGGCCTACTTTTACTAACGCTCTTAAAGGGGCCCTGAAATCCAATTTTAATTATTTGAAAACATCACTTTTGGGAATATAGAAACAACAAAGGGTGGTTCTAAGAAACATTCCATATTATAGGCTCTATTTTGATTATATTGATTAGAAATGTATTAAAGTCAATCTAGAACTACGAGTAGTTTGGAAGGGCCAAGGTGTTTTTTCTTTTTTTTTTTAGTTTTGTTAAATATTTCAGTAGGCCTAGACGTACTTCACTACTGCATTAGGCTACATACATAGATCTACTGTCTTTACCAATGACTGACAGATGAGGAATAATATTGATTAGATAGAAATGTCTTAAAGTAGACTCTAGATCTAACGTTAGAACTTGTAACGTGTTAGTTTGGAAGGTGGTTTCTGTTTTTTTTTTTTTTTGTGGGCGTTCCCAAGTAGGTCCTAGACTCTAACGTTAATCTGGACAATAAAAAGAAAAAGTCATTAAAATAAATAGAATGTTTCTAACGGTTAACGTTAATCGTGTTAGATATCCGTTTCACCACAAAAGTGGTATTGAGAACTTGAGGGTATTTTAAATCAACACAAATCAACATGCATTTTAATTTCAGGGCCCCTTTAAATTAGGCCCTAGACCTAGAGAACCACTCTAATTAACAAGTTAAAACGTTCAGTATAACGTTAGTCTAACTGTCATAGTCTTATAAACACAAACGGCCTAACGTTAAAACTAAAAGGATCGACTGTGTGTCATTGGATTTATAAGTAGGCCTACCCTGGTAACGTTAGAACAAAGGCCTATTAAACGTGAGGGCTAACGTTGACTGTTTGTGTTAACTGTGTTAGACCTCTTTCTACGGGCAGGTAGGATTTAATTCGGGTAGAAACTCGGGTTTATGGAACATTAAAGAACTGTTAGTTATATTCCAAGTCAACGTTAGATTTTAGAACAGAAGCAGCTGTTGTTATGATGCCTAACAAAACACTTAACGGTTAACGTTAGATAGCGTTAATTCTAACGTAGGGTAGGCCTACGGTAAAGTTTGTTTAATAGGTAGGCACCTTGCCTCTAAAATCTAACGTTAACTAGGTCTTTGTTAGACATATTCTAACGTTACACCCCAAGTGGACTCACTTTTTCCACTTTTGGATTGACAAAATGTGCTTCAATTATGTTTCGATACTCAGTAAATGAATGTTTAAATTTCCTTTCATTTTTGGACTAATGAAACGTCGTATTTTTATAGGCCCTACCAAGATCCATATTTCTATTTGATTCTTTGTCGGATTAACAAACTAGACCCTAGTAACGAACCTTTAGAATAACGACAAAAAGTTCGTAAAACAAACCCTAACACTAGTTTGCTAATGCTAGACTTTAGAGTTTGTCTTTTCCGAACTAAAAAGTAGTAGGCCTAGGCCTACGCCTAGAGAATCTAGTTTTAATAGACCCCTAGGCCCTACTAGATTCTATGTGCATCTCACACGTATTACTAGTTAGCGCTAGTTAGATAAGTATTGTCAATTAGAATGTAACAAGTTAGTCGTACTCGTAGAACTATAGGTTCTAGTAGCTCGAATCTAACGTTAAAAAGTATTAGGCCTAACTATATGAGAACGGTTAGGCCTACTATTAATACTAGATCTACCTAGTGTTCTGTTAGTTGCCTTGGTTTTAAAATTACGGTAGGCCTACAGCGCAACTGTGTAAAAATAACAGTAACACCACTGCACCTGTTCGTGTGTCTTTTCTTTATGTTAAAATTCAGAGTATTTTCTTTACAAGTTTGTCAAATCTGAGGCAAATTGTGACTAGTAACGTTAGAACCTGATACTCGGGACGTTTTGGAGACACCCAACTACTGTAAAAGTGGATTATTCAACGTTAGATAAAATAGCTGCAACATGCATGCACATAAAAGTCATGGCCACATTTACCGTACACATGTCTGTCAAACTGGTGATTGTCTTCCGGGTCAGTATCGGATTATTGAACCTGGCGTGTTTCTACAGCGCTGACACTGGAAACTGCCCCGGAAAGAACTACCTCATTAGACGGTTAAGTTAAGCGGAATCGGTATCGGAATCTGCATCGGAAAGAAACCGTTACTGGTGTGTTTCTACAGCCCCCTCTATCGGATACAATCCGATAGACCCGGAATTTGGGGTTCTGTAGAAACACGCTGTTTGACACACACGTGTACGGTAATGTGGCCATGACTTTTATGTTTTGCATGCAGGCTGCAGCTATTTATCTAACGTTAGTTGGGTGTCTCCAACACGGCCGAGTATCAGGTTCTAACGTTACTAGTCACAATTTGCCTCAGATTTGACAAACTTTTAAAGAAAATACTCTGAATTTTAGCATAAAGAAAAGACACACGAACAGGGGCAGGGGTGTTATTTCAACACCGTTGCGCTGTGATTTTAAAACCAAGGCAACTAACACTAGGAACAGTTAACGTTAGATTCGAGCTAGATCTACAAGGCATCTACTTAGACTACCGGTACTAGTACTCAGTCTAAGTTATAGAACCTATCGCTAGTTCTACGACTACGAGTACGACTAACTTGATACATTCTATTATTGACAATACTATAGGGTCTACTACTACTAGCGCTAACAATACGTGTGAGATGCACATTGGGGTCTAAATAGATATTCTAGGCCTAATTAGTAATACTTTTTAGTTCGGAAAAGACAAACTCTAATCAAGTCTAGCACTAGCAAACTAGTTCTTTAGTTTTAGGGTTTGTTTTACGAACTTTTTGTCATTATTCTAGAGGTTCGTTACTAGGGTCTTTTATAGTTTGTTAATCCGACAAAGAATCAAATATGGATCTTGGTAGGCCTAACGTTAGGGCCTATAAAAATACGACGTTTCGTTAGTCCGAAAATGAAAGGAAATTAAAACATTGATTTATCGAAACATTTAAAGCACATTTTGTCAATCCAATAACGGAAAAAGTGAGTCCACTTGGGGTGTAACGTTAGATGTCTAGTTAACGTTAGATTTAGAGGCAGGTGCCTAACTAACAAACTTTAAAATCAACGCTATCTAACGATAACCGTTAGACCCTAACTGTTTTGTGAGACATCCTAGCAACAGCTACTTCTATTCTAAAATCTAACGTTGACTTGGAATATAACTAACGTTAACGTTACAGTTCTAGTGTAGTAGATGTTCCATAGACCCGAGTTTCTACCTGAATTAAATCCTACCTGCCCGAAGAAAGAGGTCTAACACAGTTAACAGTTAACGTTAGCCCTAACGTTAGGCCTTTGTTCTAACGGTACTTATAAATCAAATGACACACAGTCGATCCTTAGTTTAGTTGTAACGTTAGGCCGTTTGTGTTTAATACTCTTAACAGTTAGACTACTGAACATTTTAATTTGTTAAGTTAGAGTGGTTCTCTAGGTCTAGGGCCTAATTAAAGGGGCCCTGAAATTCAAATGCATGTTGATTTGTGTTGATTTAAAATACCCTCAAGTTCTCAACATCACTTTATTGGTGAAACGAATATTCTAACGTTATAAACATTCCATTTATTTTTAACGACTTTTTCTTTTTTATTCTTCAGATTAGACTCTTAGAGTTCTACTTGGCAACGCCCACAAAAAAAAAAAAACAACACACACACATTTCAAACTTACATGTTAGTTCTAACTGGCTAACACTGTAACAGCTAGATCTACTTTAAAACATTTCTAATCAATATTATTCTAGAGATGACCTCATCTGTCAGTCATTGGTAAAGACTAAAGTATTGACATATTTAACAAAATACATTAGATTTAGAATAACAGTTACACCTTCCCTCGCCATGTTTTTTTGTTAGTCCCAATGATATTATATGATAGAAACATGCAACTTCTAATCTAAGTAAAAGTTATGCTGAGTCGAAAGGAAGGTGCATTCCAAATGTCTTTTGTTAAACATTTCTCATTTTCTGTACTTCAGCAATGATTGACAGATGATGTCATCTCAAGAATATTTATATCAGAATAATACTTAGACTGGATCTAGTTCTAACTGTTAACGTTAACGTTAAAACTATTGATTAACATGTTAGTTTTGAAGGACTTTTTTTGTGGGCGTTCCCAAGTAATCTCAAGAAAAATAGAAGAAAAAAATGTTAAAAAGTAGTAGGCCTAAGCTAGAGCCTATGGAATGTTTCTTAGAACCCCCCTTGTAACAATGGAGATATTTGTTTCACGGCAAAAGTGATGTTTTCAAATAAAATTGGATTTCAGGGCCCCTTTATCGTTAGTAATAATAGTATTAATATTTAGAGGTTTCTAGTAAAAGTACGTAGAGGGTCTACTCGTAGGCCTTACGTTAGAATCTAACGTTAGGCCTAATAATGACAAGTAATGTTATGTGGAAATCACTAAGTAGTATATACACCTAAAAGTAAAACGTGTAGCCTAGGCCTAGGCATAGGCCCTAATCTAAAATAATTTTTTATCTTAACTTGTTAACGTTAAATGTTAGACTAGAAATATGCCTAACGTAGGGCCTAGCCCAACAGTTGAGTAGAGGTTCTACTTTCTAGAAAACTACTTCTAGGCCTACTCTAACTTGTTAGAACTAGTTAGAATCTAGATAGAACTTACAGAACTCAGACGCGACAGAAGCTGTGTCTCTGTGAACTGATGTTGTCTCTTCACATGTGATAATCCAGTTACAAAAATCCAATCTTAAAATCCGTGAAAAATTGACGAACCAAAGAATTGGTAGAAAACCGAAAACTAGTTTCTAATCCATATAAACGCTGTGAAGAGCTAACGTTAGAGTAGGAGCCCTAACGTTAGGTTAGATGAAAACAAATTCGTCCAGCAGCCGGTTGTAACTTGTATGTTGTACTTGTACCCACACTAGGCCGACGCCGGGCCGGCCGGCCCAGGGCCGGCAGGCCCTGTGCTCAGTTTCGTTCAATCGGTGATCGCATCCGCATCATCAGTAGATGCTTGACCCGGGCTAGGGCCCACAATGCACCAGCCAACTTTCCAGACATCCGGTCACACCTGCATTCAGGTGGAGAATCGGATTCAATCCGATTATGCGCTTTCTGTAGAAACAACCCGGTTCTGCGTTAGCGCACTGTTTGATTACGCGCTTGCAAATGCTAGGTCTACCGGATTCTCTGTAGAAACACGCTGATTGTGACGTCTTCTCTGTTATAACGCACAGTATGGCACTCAAACAGCGTGTTTCTACAGAGAATCCGATAGACCTAGCATTTGCAAGCGCGTAATCAAACAGTGCGCTAACGCGGAACCGGGTTGTTTCTACAGAAAGCGCATAATCGGATTGAATCCGATTCTCCACCTAAATGCAGGTGTGACCGGATGTCTGGAAAGTTGGCTGGTGCATTGTGGGCCTGGGTCAAGGTCAAGCATCTACTGATGATGCGGATGCGATCACCGATTGAACGAAACTGAGCACAAGGCAGGGCCTGCCTAGCTAGCCTAGCCCTGGGCCGGCCGGCCCGGCCTAGTGTGGGTACAAGTTACGACCGGCTGCTGGACGAATTTGTTTTCATCTAACTTAACGTTAGGGCTCCTACTCTAACGTTAGCTCCAACGTTTATATGGATTAGAAACTAGCCTAGTTTTGTTTTCTACCAATTCTTTGGTTCGTCAATTTTTCACGGATCTTAAGGTTGGATTTTTATAACTGGATTATCACATGTGACGAGACAACAGCAGTTCACAGAGACACAGCTTCTGTCGCGTCTGACTCAGTTCTGTAAGTTCTAATTGTTATATATCATCAATTCTAACTAGTTTCTAGAGTAGAAGTAGAACCTCCTACTCAACTGTTGGGCTAGGCCCAACGTTAAGCATATTTCTAACGCTAACAAGTTAAGATAAAAAAATGATTAGATAAGGCCTACGGCCTAGCAGTTACACGTTTTAGGCGTTAAGAGTCGTTGGGCCTACTGCGACTGGATACTATCTTACTACTAGGCCCTAGGCCTAGACCTACTACAAGTTAGCTCTAATGTTAGACTATTCATGTTAGTGATTTCCACATTTCTACTTGTCATTAACTGTTAGGCCTAACGTTACTATCTAACATTATAGGCCTACTTTTACTAACGCTCTTAAAGGGGCCCTGAAATCCAATTTTAATTATTTGAAAACATCACTTTTGGGAATATAGAAACAACAAAGGGTGGTTCTAAGAAACATTCCATATTATAGGCTCTATTTTGATTATATTGATTAGAAATGTATTAAAGTCAATCTAGAACTACGAGTAGTTTGGAAGGGCCAAGGTGTTTTTTCTTTTTTTTTTTAGTTTTGTTAAATATTTCAGTAGGCCTAGACGTACTTCACTACTGCATTAGGCTACATACATAGATCTACTGTCTTTACCAATGACTGACAGATGAGGAATAATATTGATTAGATAGAAATGTCTTAAAGTAGACTCTAGATCTAACGTTAGAACTTGTAACGTGTTAGTTTGGAAGGTGGTTTCTGGTTTTTTTTTTTTTTTTGTGGGCGTTCCCAAGTAGGTCCTAGACTCTAACGTTAATCTGGACAATAAAAAGAAAAAGTCATTAAAATAAATAGAATGTTTCTAACGGTTAACGTTAATCGTGTTAGATATCCGTTTCACCACAAAAGTGGTATTGAGAACTTGAGGGTATTTTAAATCAACACAAATCAACATGCATTTTAATTTCAGGGCCCCTTTAAATTAGGCCCTAGACCTAGAGAACCACTCTAATTAACAAGTTAAAACGTTCAGTATAACGTTAGTCTAACTGTCATAGTCTTATAAACACAAACGGCCTAACGTTAAAACTAAAAGGATCGACTGTGTGTCATTGGATTTATAAGTAGGCCTACCCTGGTAACGTTAGAACAAAGGCCTATTAAACGTGAGGGCTAACGTTGACTGTTTGTGTTAACTGTGTTAGACCTCTTTCTACGGGCAGGTAGGATTTAATTCGGGTAGAAACTCGGGTTTATGGAACATTAAAGAACTGTTAGTTATATTCCAAGTCAACGTTAGATTTTAGAACAGAAGCAGCTGTTGTTATGATGCCTAACAAAACACTTAACGGTTAACGTTAGATAGCGTTAATTCTAACGTAGGGTAGGCCTACGGTAAAGTTTGTTTAATAGGTAGGCACCTTGCCTCTAAAATCTAACGTTAACTAGGTCTTTGTTAGACATATTCTAACGTTACACCCCAAGTGGACTCACTTTTTCCACTTTTGGATTGACAAAATGTGCTTCAATTATGTTTCGATACTCAGTAAATGAATGTTTAAATTTCCTTTCATTTTTGGACTAATGAAACGTCGTATTTTTATAGGCCCTACCAAGATCCATATTTCTATTTGATTCTTTGTCGGATTAACAAACTAGACCCTAGTAACGAACCTTTAGAATAACGACAAAAAGTTCGTAAAACAAACCCTAACACTAGTTTGCTAATGCTAGACTTTAGAGTTTGTCTTTTCCGAACTAAAAAGTAGTAGGCCTAGGCCTACGCCTAGAGAATCTAGTTTTAATAGACCCCTAGGCCCTACTAGATTCTATGTGCATCTCACACGTATTACTAGTTAGCGCTAGTTAGATAAGTATTGTCAATTAGAATGTAACAAGTTAGTCGTACTCGTAGAACTATAGGTTCTAGTAGCTCGAATCTAACGTTAAAAAGTATTAGGCCTAACTATATGAGAACGGTTAGGCCTACTATTAATACTAGATCTACCTAGTGTTCTGTTAGTTGCCTTGGTTTTAAAATTACGGTAGGCCTACAGCGCAACTGTGTAAAAATAACAGTAACACCACTGCACCTGTTCGTGTGTCTTTTCTTTATGTTAAAATTCAGAGTATTTTCTTTACAAGTTTGTCAAATCTGAGGCAAATTGTGACTAGTAACGTTAGAACCTGATACTCGGGACGTTTTGGAGACACCCAACTACTGTAAAAGTGGATTATTCAACGTTAGATAAAATAGCTGCAACATGCATGCACATAAAAGTCATGGCCACATTTACCGTACACATGTCTGTCAAACTGGTGATTGTCTTCCGGGTCAGTATCGGATTATTGAACCTGGCGTGTTTCTACAGCGCTGACACTGGAAACTGCCCCGGAAAGAACTACCTCATTAGACGGTTAAGTTAAGCGGAATCGGTATCGGAATCTGCATCGGAAAGAAACCGTTACTGGTGTGTTTCTACAGCCCCCTCTATCGGATACAATCCGATAGACCCGGAATTTGGGGTTCTGTAGAAACACGCTGATATTCGCCCAACTCAGCATGCGTTTATTGTTATTATTTGTTATCCTTTGTTTTGGTTACACTGAGACTACGCGCGCTGGTGGGATATTGACATATCACTGTGAAAATCCATTGGCACCTTTATTGTATCATGTTAACTTCATTGCCTTTATGACGTTTCTATTATTGCTATTATTGTCTCATGATCTTTTTGTGCAGCGCGCGCAATCCTAGTGTGACGTTTTATCTATTATGACGTAAATAAGCGCACAACATGCGTTTGTTGTTATTATCTATTATTTTTTTGTTTTGGTTACACATATTGCGCGCGCTAGCAGGGTAGTAACACCTCACTCTTAATAATCATTGTGAATATTCGCACTGTCATCCCTGAAGAAGAGGAAGGATCCTCGAAAATTCGGATTATTCATTAAATCAAGATTGGCTATTAATGCATTCCCTGCATTCCTCTGTTGTGACTTTATTATTGCTATATATATATATATATATATATGAAGAGTTTGTTTGCAAAAACCTATAAGTCCATATTTGCCAAATGGAGATATTCGCGATTAAAGGGAATAAAGAGAATAATAAGAAAATTTTTGCTTCTTTTGACCATAACTTAAAAAAATATACCTTTATATGACGTGACCAATATATCATTTAAAAGATATTATTTTGTACCTTATGACAGAGATCGTACTTCAAAATCTTCAAAAATGGACTTATCGGTTTTTGCAAACAAACCCTTCATATATATATGTATATATATATATGTATATATATGTAACAGATGTGAGTACACCCCATGTGAACATTTAAAAATTTGAATGTAATTTTTTAAATTGTTTGTTTTATCTCAAAAGTCTCACAGAGATTGTAAAAATGACATTGAATGATATGACTTAAGACAGAAAACTAGTGTTTATAACCTTAATTTTGAAATATCATGCATACTTGAGAAAATAATGGAAACAAAAGTGGGTACACCCTGTGTAATATTTGCACGGAAACATGGTTAAATCTGGAGTTTTATGGTCAACAGCACTGGTAATAATTTTCCTTAGCAAAAAAAACATGTTGATATGACATGGCACTGCCTTATAATTCCCCTCTGCATTCTTTTATCTGTGTTTCACTCCTGTTTGATGACTTCTTGGAATGGTCAGGGTTTGACTCACTTTAATTCTTGTATTCCTCTCTGCATTATATACTGGTGTGACTAGTGTGGTCAGGGGAAATCATCGAACATGCAACTGACTCCCTTGCTAACTTTTCAGAAAAGCAGTTACATGCATGGAACACAGACTCAACGTCACTACCATGTAATATCAACATGTTTTTCATGCTAAGGAAAATTATGGCAAATGCTGGGACCATAAAACTCCAGATTTGATCATATTTCAATGCAAATATTACACATGGTGTACTCACTTTTGTTGCCACTATTTTCATGAAGTATGCATAATATTTCATAATTACGGTTATGAATACTAGTTTTTGCCTCAATTCCTATCACGCCAGGTCCTTGTTACAATCTCTGTGAGACTTGTTATTTGAAATCAGCAACTTGAAGAATTACATTCAATTTTCAAATGTTCATGTGGGGTGTACTCACTTCTGTTGGATACTGTATATATTTTGTTTTTCCTTTCCTGTATCTGTGATTGTTGTCAAACACACCATTATCACTGATTATACACATGTTCCTGGTTGGGAATGCTATTTAATATGTGTGCTCCTCTTTTTTGTGCCTATGTTCAGTTTATTCATGCAGACACTCCTCAATTTAATTACTATTATATTCTTATTAATTGCCGTTATTGTTTATAATTATGGATGCCTGTCTTCACATTGTGTCAGTGGGGAGATATGCATTTGTATAATATGTGCGTGCATATTTGTGTCTATACATGTGCATGTGTGTGCGCATGTGTTTGGTTATACGTGCGTACACCTACATGTATGCCTGTTTGTGATTGTATGCATGTATGTTGTATTATGTATGATTGACGCATATATACACTCCTGTTAGTTTTGTTATTTTCTGTTGTTTTTGCCTCAATCATTATCGTTATTATTTTCACTATTGTCTTGATCATTATTATTATTTTTTGTATACAATATCTATATCCTGTTCTGTATCCATCATCATTATTTTGTCCCCGATTTCTTTGATCCTCAGTCTTGATAAAGGGCAGGGCCCGAAAGCTTGAGAATAAAAATCAAACTGAGGATTCAAGGTACGTCTATCGTCTCATCCTTTCTCTCACCTATATATATATAATATATATATATATATATATATATATATACATATATATATATATATATATATATATATGTGCGTGTGTGTGTGTGTGTGTGTGTGTGTATACATGTAATTACTTTCATTGTGTATAGATACGAATATATAATAGTGATACTGTTAATGAAGATTTATCAGCACTTTTATCACTGACGACATTGGACGAAGGGGAGGCCCCCCAAATTTTGGATTTTGAATAAAAACCAGTTGGCATTAAACAGGTGTTTAAGGTATTCTGCTATCGTGACATTACTGTTGTTGTATACATATTATATGATTTAATAATTAATGCGACTTTCTTCTGTGTGAGCCTTCTCCAGTGGCAAAAATACGACATTAAGAATAAAAAACAGAAAAACAATCAATCAAAAGAATAATCAATCATACCCTCCTCATAATACCCCCAATCATTTCCCTTTTATTTCCCCAAACTTTGTAATTTACACTAGTAAAAGTACGAGCAAGAACTTTCTCGCAATATTGCGTAAACCTGGTTGTAGGAAAGATTACATTTTATTCAAATTCATGAAATTCTTCCGTCCAGATGTTTTCATTGCAACTGATTGACAAATTGCCCTACATCGACGTAAATAAGCACTGAATTGTAGGGCAATTTGTCAATCAGTTGCAATGAAAACATCTGGACGGAAGAATTTCATGAATCTGAATAACAAAAAGCAGTACCCGCTGCATGCTATAAGGATTAGAACCAACACTTGCTGTCGGGCGAAAGCTCGGACCTAGTGGAGATGACGCCTTTCCGGTAATCCGGAGGTCGTAGGTTCGAATCCTGCTCGAGAATGTACGCCCATGATTTTTTATCATGGCTACTACTAAAACACTGATCAATTCAGTGCTTATTTACGTCGATGTAGGGCAATTTGTCAATCAGTTGCAAAGATTACATTTTTTTTTGTGTGTGTGTGTGTGTAAAGCATAGTGCTAATGATGAAAAAAAAAAAAACGGAAACAAAAATCAATGGACCCTACTCGGAGTCGAACCCCTTGTCACATTATTTCCAATAAATATCCGTCAATTCCGTAATCGATTCTAACTCGGGGCCTCAGTATGGGTGGACAGAGGCGGAGACCGAGGTGATATAACTCTACGTGTGCGAAGCAAGTAGAGTCCTTCTTCAAAGACCTGAAGTGGGAGTACGCCATCTCGTGCCCAAACATTGCAGAATGTACTCATCGTCACCAAACACCATATTGATGATATTTGTGTTTCTTCATCTGCTCCAATGTCATTCATGTGCTTAAAGGGATGGTATAGTTTTCGTTTGAGATGGGGCTTCAGGTTTGCATCGTTTTGTGATTATGATTTTTTTTTTTTTTTTTTTGGGGGGGGGATGATGAGAAACCAGTTATGAAATATGGAAAAATAATTCTAAAAGGAATTCTAGAACGAATTCAAAGTTTGTTTTGTTTTGTTTTGATGAAAATTGGTTTTGAAATGGTTGGAATGTCTCGAACAAATCGATCCTAATAAAAGGTGCTGGGACCCACCTTCCATTCGGATAGCTTTGTTTTACTCTGCTTTTAGATATCTCAGCCGTTTCAAAACTGATTTTCATCAAATAAAGTTTGAATTTTTCTTAGAATTGCATGCTCTTTGATAATTTATAAAGTGGTTTACAAGTAGGCCTACTAGTATCTCGCAAAATGTGTTAAGCTGAATCCTCACCTCAGCCAAAACTATACCATCCGTTTAATATAGGAGCCTATATCTAGCCGTTTAGTCCAGGTAGGAAATGTCATCGGAAGTTCAGCGCTAAATAGTTCAGGGGTAGAGTAAGTAACTTCGTCGCTAAAGTGGACTCAGTTCGATAACCTTTCAGAACAGTCAACAATAATACATCCACGGTGTCTTCGCCCGATAAGGCTTCAGTATACACTTCCTCCAATATTTTATTATTCAATCGCACTAACACGGTAACGTCAGATAGCAAATGGTTAAAACTGGAAGCGCATCCTGTTTACATCTAATGTGTTACGATGTGGTGTAGTAGAATGCAGGACTGCGGAGAGTCGATGATCTGTATTTGGTGGAAAGAAGTTAATTTTGGTCACGGAACGAGAGATGGAGGTATCGTTAAAGTAAACCGAGGTGGCGACATCCGCTCTTTGTCTTTTGCCAGATAACACTGGCCAGACAGAATAGGAAGCAGAAGCTAACAACAGGAATAAAAGAAAGAATACATAAAACTTGAAAAAAGTAACTGGCTTTGCCCATTAAGTTCCATACCACATCCAGAAAAATAAGCAACTTCATTTAAAAAAAAAACCAACAACAACAGCAAAGAAATCAACAACCGCTGTCAAGTACGATGATTAAATGGATGAACCCCATTTTTTCTACAGAGCATAATAACATAAACGTCGCTTGTGTTTTATTGTAACGAAGAATAATGTTGATGATACATTGTGAGATGAACAGAGTGTACCACAATACAGACTTGCTGATAATAATAATGATAATAATAATGATGATGATGATGATGATAATGATAATTGTTTGAAAAGATTTTATTTTCTGCATTTCATATTTTCTTTCAGAATAACAAAAATAACAAAGGCAGGTTCAATTACACAAATACAATTCTGAAAATTATTGACATATTACATAGTAAGTCATATTTTGTATGTAAAGACAAATGAAACGTTAAATAACATACAAAATGTTTATATGGCCAATAATGACTTAATTCACAGTACAATATATAATATATACATATGATGCAGAGGGCCGCCGTTATAAGCCGTGCTTGAACAGACGGACAGCCAGAGTTAAATTACCATTTTTTATTGTAGTACTTGAACACTAATACAGATGGGCCATGTTAAAGTGCGTGTAAATCCAGTTTTATACAATTACTTGGTAAACAGGAGTGGTGCCTGTGAGTGCGTGTGTAGGTGATGAAGCGCGAAAGTGTTGATGGTCAGCACTTCTAAGAAAATGATTGGATAAGTTATAATATGGGCGAAGGGTGAAGCAGCAAAGTAAAAGAAAAGGAAAAGGGGGTGGACCAAATATTGCCTTGTTGTTGAGTATAAGAGGTACATGTTTAATGATTACTGTACCGTATGATATTGTGCCAAAAAATATTTCTTTGTATTTGCCTTAAAGGAATAAAGAGATGTGCACTGTTTTATGTGGAGAGGGAGTGAATTCCAAATATCAGGCCCGTTATGCCGAATTGATTTTTGAGCTAATAGGAGTTTAGGGTTATTCAAATGGAAATCATTACAATGGCGCATGGGGTAAGCATGGACATCCCTGTTAAGGGAAAATGCGTTGTGGAAGAGTGGGAGTAGATTTTGCGTGTATTTGAACATAGATATTGCTGTTTGAAATTTGTGTATATCGTCAACTTTAAGAACTTTTAGTCTAAGGAATAATGGATCAGTATGTTCTAGATAATGTGAGTTGGTACATATTCTTATTGCCTTTTTCTGTAAAAGAAAAATAACATTTACTTTGGTTTTATTACAGTTTCCCCAGACAACATTACAATAATTAATGTACGGTAAGATTAATGCATTGTATAACATAATGAGTACTTTTTCCGTTACAAAATATTTTAATCTCCGAAGTATTCCAATGGCTTTGGATATTAATGTGGTTATATTGTCAATGTGGTTATTCCAATTTAAGTTGGAGTCAAGGGTTACCCCTAAGAACTTGGTTGATTTTTTTCCAATAATGGGCATACCATCAATAATAATGTTATTAGGCATTATCGGTTGCAAATGTGAAGTATTGAAGTTTATGAAACACGTTTTATCTATATTTAGTGATAATTTATTGCATTTAAACCATGTAGAAATTTTTGCAAGCTCAGAATTAAGTATATCAACTAGTGTGTTTAAACAGTTGTGAGAGTAGCAGACACTGGTATCGTCCGCGAATAATACATAGGTGAGAAGGGTTGAGGAATTTATGATATCGTTGATATATATAAGAAAAAGTAGAGGTCCTAAAATGGATCCCTGTGGTACACCGCAAGTAATATATGACTTAAGCGAGGTACTTGAATGAAATGCTACGTATTGCTGACGTTGGGATAAATAATCTCGGAACCAGGAAAGAACTATTCCTCTTATGCCATAATTATGTAGCTTTTTTAATAAAATTCCATGGTCTATTGTATCAAAGGCCTTGCTCAAGTCCATAAAAACTCCTATCACGTGCTGTTTGTTCGCAATAGAATCGATAATTTTGTCACAAGTTTGAATGATTGCAAAATCTGTAGAAAAACCTTTGCGAAAGCCAAATTGGTTAGGATTTAAAATGTGGTTATCAACCAGAAACTTATACAAACGTTCATGTGCAATCTTTTCAAGGATTTTGGAAATGACGGGCAATAATGAAATTGGACGATAATTCTTTATTTGGGACGCATCATCTTTTTTGTGAATAGGGATTACTTTCGCAATCTTTAAAGAATTTGGGAAGATCCCAGTAGATAATGATAAGTTACAAATATGTACTATGGGGGTTACTAAAAAATGTATTATTTGTTTTAGTAAATGCATACTTAATCCATCGTGGCCACAAGATCTACTCGACTTAAAAGATCGAACAATATTCAGTATTTCATTTTCATTCGTGGGAGTAAAGAATAAAGAATTATTATTACTTTCTGGAAGGTAATCTGTAAAATTTCCGGCGTTTGGAAGTATTGTTGAGGCGAGATTGGGGCCTATGTTGGTAAAGAACTTATTAAAACAATTTGCAATGATTTCAGGGTCGTTAATATCTTGGTCATTTTCGGAAATAACGGTCGGGAGTTCTTTCTTTTTATTCTTAATAAGGTCATTGATAATGATAATAATGATAATAATAATAATAATAATAATAATAATAATAATAATAATAATATAATGATAATAATAATAATAATATTATTATAATGATAATAATAATTAATAATAATAATAATAAAATAATAATCAAATAAGGTCATTGATAATGATAATAATGATAATAATAATAATAATAATAATAATAATAATAATCACGAGAATAATAATAATATAAATAAAATAATGATAATAACATTAAGAAGAAGAAGAGGGAGAAAAAGAAGATGAAGAAGAAAATATATTTAACTTTATATATTGCGCCAAATCCGCTCTGTAGAGTGTTGATCAAGGCGCAGAAATACAGAGCAAAATTAAGACAAATCAAGACAAAATCAAACAAAAGTAACAAAGATTGGCAGTAAGGGGCGCCCTTCCCTCCCCCTCTCTCCCTCTCTCTATCTATCTACCCCCCTCGTTCTCCAATGAAGATAAGTTGTTTGATCTGCTCACCCTTAAACAAAGGTACAGACAGACACACACACACACGCACTTAATACTACAGAAAGGCAATGAGTCAGAATAACGCTAGATTCAAGAGTTTGTGACAAATAGGATAATTTGAAGGAATGTGTGTGGTCATTTTTCAAAAAAAAAGTATCAGTACACCGTTAATGAGCTCTCTTCTTTACGAAGGAGAGCCACAGTTGGGTCATGTGACACTAATATCACGTGATCTGAGTGGTAATCATTTCCTCTCATAACTGCTGACAGAATATGATTAGGGTGTGTAATTTGATTCATGGAATGGGCGGCTTTTCTAAAAAGAGATCTAACAGGATGAGTGTTTATTTTTGTCAATGTTTTTCTGTTCGTGTTTGTAGCCTTTCGACTTTTTCCTTGAAAAAGAGAGAAAAAATTGTGTGAATTGTAACTGAAAATAGTAGACCTAATATATATATATATATATATATATATATATATATATATACATGTATGTACAAATGAATATCATCCCTGCTAATATCATCACTAAAATACACTATCATACACAAAACAAACAAAACAAAGCACGAATTCTTGGCTCGAGGTAAAGTATGTTGCTTTCTAGCGTACAGTTCCCTTGTTGAAATAAACATCTGAGAGAGAAAAGTAGATCCGTGATATCGTTGCGATGCCTCATTGAAATTACGGTTAACTGATGAATATATACTGCCACCATACTGTACTACTTGTAACTGTGACTGAATCACATTAACAATGCGAATGGAAATGATGGCAGTGGCGGCTACTGGATGGCAATTAAAAAAAAATAATCATCATACATCTCAAAGTAGTGATAATGAACTCACTGCTCTCGCAAGTTCACAATGACCGTGTTTACGTCCGCCTCTAATATATTTTTACTCATCAATCAGTTATGGATGTCTCAACCCTTTACTCTGAGCGTAAAACACTATGGCCCGAATTCACGAAGGTGGTACAAATAAAACCATGGTTTAAACCATGGACAAAAACCATGGAGCGCCAAGTGTTGCATGGAATATTTCGTTACGAAATCAGTCATTTTGTCGATTAAATTATTATTTTGTAACATAATGACAACATTTTGTAACTAAATGAACATTTCGTCCACGAAATGATAATTCCGTTCACGAAACAGTCATTTTGTCGACGAAATGACCATCTTCGCAACGAAATATTCCGTGCGACACTTGGCGTTCCATGGTTTTTGTCCATGGTTTAAACCATGGTTTCATTTGTACCACCTTCGTGAATTCGGGCCTATGATTCTATATAAAACATTCTCAACTAAACTAACCAGTATTATGAAGAGGATGCGCCAAGAAACATTTCTGTCAATCACTCTGCCAATTAAAGAATCCAAGCACAATGACCCCGGGGCACTCCATTTGAAATAATCATATAGATATACAACCGATCGAAACTTTCACTGAATTACTACTAAATCATAATGTTGGTTTCCATCGCGTTGTTACTCTAATTCCGTATCGACTGTTATTAGAACAAATAGCTCGGGTGAAGGGTCTTATTCCTCTCCAAGGGACAGCGTCCTTTCGTGTAGCTCCAGGTCTTTTGATATCCTTTTTTTTTCTTCCTTTTTCTATATATGATATTATACCATGTATACTTTGTGACATGACAACATTAATATCCTCACGAAGCTCTGCTTGGTATTAGTGCTTTGCAGTGTTTATACCCACTGTGTTTTGTAAACAAACAGACACTACAACTATCTTCCTTCCTGCTTTGGATGAAAGAAAACAATTCATAAGAGCCTTCGAATCTCTCAATCGAAGAGGAATATCATAGGGCCGTATAATATTCAAACTATATATATCAAACAGCCATCAGGAGGAATGGGGGGGGGGGGGGAAACATTTGGTTAACTTGTCATTTATGTTTTGATACAGATGAGACTTCAATGACTGACAGGTGTCATGGATTAATGACGCTGAAACATGATCGCAAAAATCTCGCGCAGTGAACTCAGCTCTGGAATAATAACATAACAAAGAAAATATGAAACGTTCAGCCATGTCCCAAGCACAATGGAAAAGATATTTCTTTTTAATATCTATCTATCTATCTATTTATCTACATGTATATATATATATATATATATATATATACACATATACACACTCATACACACTCATACGCCAATATGTATTTAGGGCTTTTTTAAATATATATATATAAACCCTTCAAAAAAAGTTTGGAAATCTGACTTCAGTTGTAAATTTCTCCAGTTTGTAAGCACTATACAATAAATGTTTGATATCAATGGAAAGAGTATTAAATTTTCTTTAAAATGATATCCTACTCATTATGATTATGCTATCAAGTAAAGAACTGTACTCAAAAGTGTCTGATAAGGTCTGCATTGAAAAGTTGCAACAAGAACAATGAAGAACTGTCCTTATGAATGAGAATGGTCGTGAAGAGTACATAAAGAACATGTTCTTTTGTGTTACGTATTTTGTTCTCAACTGGTCAGCCATGAAGGCAAATTTCAATAGACATGACTTCACATTCAAGTTTTCAGTGGTGGCATGCCAGGCAATTTTGATAGCTCATCAAGTTTTATGGTTGTACACCATGCCACTTGTAAGCAATGTTCAAAAACCCCGCGCCATAGGGCAATTTTAAGCTGAGATGCTTCAAAAAGATGACAACCCAAAACCACATAGAGCGAGACATGTGCGCAACTTCTCTCTCTCTCTCTCTCGAGGGCATCATTAGAATGGACTGGCCTGCATGCAGCCCCGACCTCAACCCCATAGAACATTTTTAGGATCAACTTGGCCGAGCTGTGGGGAAGAGGGTCACAAATGCAACGACATACAGGCAGGACTCCGTCAGATACTGGTTGACGCCAGTCAACAGCATGAGGACACGGTGCCAGGCGGTGGTGCAAGCACTTGGCTCGTCCACCAGATGCTGAGCCCCGATCATGTTCATTGACAATATAAGGACCAAGTAAACATAAAGTAAACACAAAGATAACGACAAAATGAAGACAAAATAAAGATGAAATTCCAATAAAATTAAAACCACGCCATTTCACCTCTTTATGTCTTTATTACGGTTAATGTGGCGAGATTCTGTGAGATGAAATGGTTTGAGTCATGATCGTGTGTGTGTGTGTGTACGTGTGTGTGTGTGTGTGTGTGTGTGTGTGTGTGTGTGTGTAATGCTGTGTATGTGTGTATGTGTGTGTGTGTGTTTATCTGTTTGGTTGAACGCACACATGTTTCACTCCATAAAAATGCTGATGTTACAGTAAATGAACACCAAAGAATAAATGGGGAACTCACTCATCACGAGGAAACTGCATTACGGATGTTAAAAATTGGGCCATTTTGCAGCTTTTCAATTCTGACTTTACCTCATATTTGTAAGTACTGCACCTCCATGTATACGATAATCTTAACAAGTATGGTATCATTTTAAAGAGAATTAAACAATCTTTCTGTGGTACTAAACACACATTAATCATTTCTAAGAAAAGATGAGAAATGATTGATCAAACTCAGATTTCCAAACTTTTTTTGAAGGGTTTATATAGCTTGCCAACAAAACTTGCACGAGAGACGTGGCTGTGATGTTGAGTTGCAACTCCTTTAATTGAGCTTTCGGGCTAATTGCCCTCCTTCAGACTCTATAATGACAATGTATAACGACAACATTCAAACGAAATTAACCACGGTGTAAAATCATACTGAACTCATATATTATATATATATATATATCTATATATATATATATATATATATATATATATATATATTAGAGAGAGAGAGAGAGAGAGAGAGAGAGAGAGAAGGGGGGGGGGGGAGGTTACAATTGGCCTGAGGTTAGTCAACGAGAATGTTGGACTTCAATAAATGTACCAGTGAAATATGATATGAGAATGGCGTCCATGAGGGGGCCTTATTTTCAGCTATTGCACGATCCTAGCGTCATCAAGGTCTCGTGATGATTATAATGAGAATGTCTGGGCTGGCATTAATACTCGTCAAAACAGAATTTATGTGTCGAAGAAGTATCTTATTCGTTTTCAAATCAAACGCGGAAATACAAGATGAACGTTGTTGATAAATCCCAATGTTTATAGTCACAGATCCTTCCGCGTGTTTAGCGCTTCGGCAAAACTTTCCCCTCATTTATCCATTGACAATGATTTATTAATCAAATTGCGACAGGTTATAAACCAGGCCCTAGTTTGAAAATAGAATCTTTGGAGACGTATCTTCATAACTGATTATTATTTGAGATTATTGAGAGCTTTGTTAGCACACAATTCAATTAGACATCACGGTCCTGGTGTATGGAACTCATTACCCGACACACTTAAATCACTATAAACAACACTTTATTCTTTTTAAGGTAACTACAAAGAACCAAGACAAAAACAAAAACAGTGTCTAAAGACACAATGATTATTGATAATGTTATGTCCGACATTATAATTTGATTTTGAAATATTCTGTTTGTAGGCCTATTAGATTTTTACACAATCATGGCTGAATTGTGTTGATGATTATTATTATTTTTTTTTTACATTTTGTTAAATCAGATTTGGTAAAAAGCATAATTATTATTTGTTTTTATAATTAAGTGTCATTATGAGGTCTATGCACATTGAATTCGCAAAGAGCACGATGCACCTTGTCATTGCTTGCACCCTTCCAAGATTTTCCACTAATTTGTACGTTTCCCTTCTTTTTACTATACCACATTTTTAGGCCACCATCATTTCAAGCATAGGCTTACGATGTTCAGTGTATTGCACTTTCCCTTCCTGAACAAACAAACAAACAAACAAACAAACAAACAAACAATATGACAAACAAATAATTATAGTGTCATATTAATGAAACTGCATGCGACACTATACATTTTTATTTTCCTTTTCAAAATATATTGTTTGTCTTGTTTTACGCTTGTACCATATGTTGCGTGATTCCATTTCCCCCCACTGGGATATTCATTAAGCTATATCACACGTATTCGTCGAAACACAAAAGACATCTTAATACTTCCAGTAAAATACTTTAAAAAATAGCCAACAAGCTGTCGTGACTCAGAATATCATAACATGACAACTCCTCAAGAAAACAGATGTCAAAACAAACACCTTTTGTTTTTCTGAAACACTTATAGATTATGATTATATTTCTTGCAATAAATTTTTACATTGTTATATTATTCCTTAATGCTATCTTGACATAAATAAAGACGAGGTATTATTCTTCTTTATTAACAGTCATAAATCGCCTTTATTATAGCATAGTAATACAATTCAATGCCGAACGGTTGATACCATCTATCCATTGTAAATGTTATTTCCAAACCAGCAAAAGTATCGATCAATACAATTCTTTTACTTCAGTCCATGATACATTTGGCACTCTCTCAAGAGATGTATTAAAGTTTCTACATACACATTATAAAACTAACATTCTTTTCTTTCAATCAACCTAATGCTATTCAACATCTCATTTGTACATAAAACTCTATTCAATATTTTGAAATGAAACCACTGTAAATCGACATTTTGTGTACCGATTGCCATTTCTTTCCTACAAGTTGTATTCATTGCTGCCAATTCTTTAAGCTTGTAAATTGATATGCTTTCCCTACTGAAAGAACACAGTGCCCCACAGTGTGTAACACAACGTGAAACACAGTGTGAACACATTGTGACCACATTGTGAACACAGTGTGAAATCACTTCACATTGTTAAATTCGAGCACACATTGTGAGCACACTGTGAATCATCAATTCATGGTGTGAAACACTGTTACTTTGTGAACACCCTGTGAGAACTATACACCACACTGTGAAATCATCTTTACACTGTTCAACATGAGCGTTTCACATAACCGATTGTGTGAACACATTGTGAACACACTGTAGGTCACACTGAGTTCTTTCCTGCAGGGTTATTCTTCAGCAAAGCATGCTACACATGATGCGATTGACAATCACCCTATCTATCTTGGCTAGAACGCTTTGACATCAGATTCAGTTTATTGCCGATATCAAAGTGTTATGGCAGCAGTGAATTTTCGTTATTGTCCCCTTGCCACAAACCTATTCTAGTGAATGATATCATGTAGAATCAAACTTTTAAAGTTTAGACACATATCATGCTCGTTCCCGAAAGAGTGGTTGTAAAGTCCCTCAATGAAGTTTTACAGTTTTATTTTATTTGTCGTAAAATGTACCAGTCCGTCAGTTTAGGAATCACGTATGTGCATTTGTACGTGAGTGTATGTCTGTTAAGAAGTCATGCCTCTATAGAACAGCCTCTTGTATACTTGCCATGAGTAATACAAATTTATAACCAGTTAGGTTTCATTATGTTCATCACCTTAAATCTTTGTATTTTTTCAGAGCACTTTGTATTTTACAGAGAAACTTGAAATTTACAAAGTGTTTGTGTGCTGGTAGTTGAAGGGGGGGGGGGGGGGAGGCAGGAATGATCTTTAACCAAAAGTATCATATTATGAACAGGGTAATCACTTACACGTGTTAACGGAGACTTCCGGATGACTTTCAGACTTTAACCGGCATTTGAACATCTATGAATTGGGTACAGAGTTTCAGAATTTATACAGATTGCGATGAGGACTAAGAATGTTTTCAAAATACACACACACACACACACACACTCACACACACACACACACACACACACACACACACACACAAATCACAATGAACGAGGATGATGACGTGTGGTATGATCGGATGTTCACGAAGGCAGAACAAAAGAAGAAAGCATGCATAAACTCTACACAGGTGAAATTGTTAAGAAAGTGGTATTGTGAAGGAGTGACATTGGTACATTTCTGAAATATATGTGAGCCTCCTACGTCATCATCCTTGTTCAGTGTATTTTTATTTCGTTTTTCAGAGTAGGTCCTATTGGTTTGCCTATTTAATGGCCTCAGAGAATTTACAAATGTATCCATGGTACTATATTGAATCGTGAATACTAAAATGTGAAATTCTGAAAATCGCCCTTTAAATATTACAACTTGCCTTCGAGGACATCGCACGGGGTAGAGAGAAGACAAGGCGTAGAGGGAAAACTGCATGTTGAGGTTTAATGCAATAAGCCCTGAGACAGAAGATCAGATGATCAGTTTCTACTCGATGTGCCCTTGTAAATAATGTATATATGGTGCTTTTGCTATTCCACTCAGCCTTATCTTTGATATTATTTTGTCTATAATCTGTAGGGGGACTACATTTAACAAGCAGTGCTTCTACGTAGTCCCCTCCACATTTGTACATGGTGTGATTTTATCTCAGAATATCACGATATTTTGTATATACATGTAATATACTCTGTATAGTATTGATATAATGTCCACATGTGTTATACCCTGTATATTTTATCATATAATGTCCACTAAGTGGAATATGAATAAATTTAAATTTAAATTTCAATTTCAATTTCAAATTTCAATTTGAATTTCAATTTCAATTTCAATTTCGATGCGCCTCAAGTCCCTGGGCAAGATGGCTGCACACAGTAGGCCCGTATGTCACTCGTAATCAAGGCGCAGAAATCCAAAGATCTGATGACAAACGCCGGGATAAGTCTGACGATGGTTGAATCTTTTGGAAGAATAGTGCTTAACAAATGGATGATGAAAAATGTAGATCATAATGATGACAGTAAGATGTAATCTAATGAATCTATTAATGATTGTAAAGTCAGGAAAAACTGACAATGCTATTACAGATAATAATATGATGATTATCATTATCATAAGAAGTAACATCATCATTCGCATTATCATTGTTAGTATCATTATTAATTTTTATACATGACAACTTTCTCCTATTTTGTGTGTGTTCAGCCATCTAAACGCCCAGCTGATCAATCGGAAAAAAACGCCAGGAAAAATGATACATAAGTTAAATTTTCCCCTCTCAAAATCGGTTGGGGAATATTCTGCACATTATCAATTCACTCAAAGATCGAGTCACCTGTGAAAAAAAAAGAAGAAGAACGCGGGGTTAGTCCGCTGGTTTGTTTGTTTTTTTATAAGGGAAAGAATGGACGAATTCCCCATCCCTTGATGTCTTTAAAGGGTGTGTACAGTTCTGGTCGAGGTGAGGATTTAGCTTTTAACGTCTTGCGAGATATTCAGAAACCACTCTATGAGATGTCAAAGAGCATGCAATTCTAAGGGGTATCAAAAGTTTATTCGATGAAAATCGGTTTTAAAGTGGCTGAGATATCCAAAAACAAGGTGAAACAAAGAGATACTAATAAAGTTGGGGCATGTCGCCTTTTATTATTAGCACTTTTTTGGATATCTCGGCCATTTGAAAACCAATTTTCATCAAATAAACGTTGAATCCTTCTTGATATTACATGCTCTTTCATATTTCATAAGAGGCTTTTCATTATCTCACTTAGGAATGTTCAAAACATGAATCCCTACCTAAACCAGTACTGTACAGTCCCTTTAAGAAGAATCTTACAAGACTTTTCTTTTTAATGCCAATCTATGACTGAATTTTGTTGTAAAGTGCGGTGAAACCAGTCATTGACTGTGTAAGAGCGCTATAGAAATGATACGATTGTATTGTTATAGTAGCAATGAGGTAGAAATCCTATGTACGAATTCTTTAAGTTTCTTTCATTCTATCAGTGCAGTATGGGTATCACAGCCACTGTGTAAAAGCATGTAATTGTTTGGGTTACAAGAATCACGACTCCAATTACCTGTATAGTATAAATGCGAATATCAAAGATGAAAAAGACGTATATGGAAAGCACACATGGCTTTGCCAATTTCTAGAAAGCTCCATTTTAAATGACCAATTGTGGCGGAGACTATTATATGTATCATAAAGTCACTATATAAATGCTCATACAGTTGTAGATACAACTACTGTCCCCTTCCCTTGCCCCTATTAGAATCATTAGCGATGAGATAATGTGACGGTCTTCTAATGACTAAATAATATGAATGAAGCTCAACAGCGCCCTCTTATGAGCTCTTTCGGTCATCGCTCTTGAAGATTTCGCATTTGTAGAATTCCACAAGTTCATGCGTTGAGAATAAACATAAAGCGATTAAAAACAAACACAAACCTTAAGATATAAACGAAAGATTCAGTGTCATTCATGCATTGCTTTGAAGTAAACCATAAACCACTTGCAAGTGTCACATGAGCTCTTAACTTAAAAATTCGCTAGTAGAGTGTTCTGCGCGTACTCCGCAGATATGATAAAAAACGAACAAGATTCATGTTTCAATACTCAAAAGATTTTGCGTGATAGGGGAATCTTCACCGATACAAAGATAGTCCTATAGGTGAATCAAAGTCAAATGAAAGTGTATCTAGCGTTCTGATGACTTGTATTTCATTGAAGAATCGTTCCTTGTTACTCACAAGTGATGATCTCCTGTTAAGATGTTATTATCTTTTTTTTTTTTTTAAATTGAACTTCCCTTCTTTATTTCAGCATCTACATCTTCTGAACTATATAGCTCTTCCGGTTGTTGTTTTGCAAAGCGGTGTCTGTCAACGAATAACAAGAATTTACAGGTACTGTATAGTACTAACGCTCATTTGGGGCAAATGAGCCCGTCGATCTGGTTTTACCCACCAAATCTTCAGTATACATTTGGTTGTATCATGAGGAATAGTGCATGAATTGTAATGTTACACGGACAAGTCTTACATTTATTTTCATAAAGATATAGCGGAAGTGTAGTGTATAAATGATCTCTCTCTTTTTTGCATTGAAGGAATATCGTCTTTAATTTCATGTTTAGAAACAGAAGAGGAGGGATACACAGCATAAACTGAATTTATCATAGGGTCAGCATATTGTTTTTCTTTTTGATCTGCATGCCTTTTTCAGATTTCCTATATCATAATCATTTATAAACTGTATTCATTGATTTAATCAGGTTAACGACTGAATGTCCTTTCACATCAATGTTTGTGCAGTTTCAGTTATCAAGAACGGACCAATGGTGACAAAATTACTATGGTATTCCAGCGCCTCTCCCCCCCCCCCCCCCATGCAGCTTTCATCTATACAATACATCAAGGACGAATTTGAAGCTCTCGACGGAATGAATCGATACACTAAAGCTCGGATATCTAATCTTCTGCACGTCCATGAGTTGGCTGGACTCCCATTTTCTCGGTTATACCATGGATATTTTGTAAGGAGACACTCGAAATGTATGTGTTTACTATGAAATTACCATCTAGCACATTCCTCAGGCTCATAATCAACACAATATTGCCTATAAAATCCTACCGGATCCTGTTCAAAAATCTACGAGGATCTTCAGAACCACAAAGGGGACGGGCTAAGATTCAGTAAAGACGTCCATTTTGAATGATTTGAACATGAAAGCAAGTGGAGTGGAAAGGAATACAATTTCAAACTGAATGTCTCTTAATAGCGTGCGACGATTCAGAAGATATCCGGTTACTGTATCTTATGCGCTGCGCTATTACCGCCACTGCACTTTATGGACTAACTGCGATGTCACTGTACTTTCGGTTAATGATTATGACCACAATAAAACAACAACAGCTTCATCATTATTATATTATATTATAATAATATATATGAGATATTCTCTATACACACATCTGCTCTTACCTTCTTTTCTCTCTCTGCTAATTTTCAAATCAATAACTTCGCAGGGGAATGGCTAAAATCCGTTTTTTTTTTTGTTCATGCTGATAGCATTAATTGATGTAATACATGTGTAACTATACCTATTGAGTCATCATTTTGAAACCAAAAGGATTCTTCGAGATCGCAAGCGTTAAAGCGGGGATGGGAGATCTACTCATTCGGGTACTGCAAAATCAATTTTATTATTAATCCCTGCAGAAGCAGGGCTCCTGCGCTATTCGATGCATTGCACAAATATTCTGCACATGTGACAACTCGTATCTTTTAGGTCAATTTATTTTCATTGACAAGAATGTTGCTCAGATGAATCATCTCATGATATCGACTTTACGTATCATCGCCCCAGAAACCACATTTTCTGATTTTTATTTTTAAATTTTGTTGTATATTTTACTGTGATTCATACTATTGATAATGAGCTATTCATAGAATATAATATTAAACTTTCCTTCATTTAAATCCATTTTGTTGACATATAACTCTCCATTTCAGATGCAGGATTTCAAAAGCATCATATACCTGTTGAAGTTGAAATTGATTTTTTTCTTGGAAAGACAGTTAAGAAGATTGGAGTTCCTCTTTCTCTTTCTAACTGACCATATTCTTGCAAGTTACTTTCTGATGTTCTACAGATACTACATCGTATATTAATTTTTGTTTAAGTTCTGTGTTTTTTTTCTCCAGTCATATATAAATTATGCAGTGAAATTCAGAAGCTCCAATTTGAGTAGAAAACAGATGATCATTCATGTAGTAAATTCTTGATTGTCATCAGTACTGCCGAAGCAGACAAATTTGGATGATTTATTGACGATCGTATGTAGAATGAGCCCCAGATGACAATAGCTTTGAATATCTAGTCAGTTCTTTAAGCTAACCAGCCCGGATGTAACCAGATAAGATGGGTGAAACTATTTTTGAACTAAAAACCACATTCTTATCTGTTTTCTTAGGCTTTTTTGTTTTTGTTTTGTTTTGTTTTTTGTTTGTTTGTTTTTTTTCCCGAGGGGCATTTTTATCGAAACCATATAGCATCTGATTTGCTGTCGACACAAGATCGTGAATAAGAAACTCGGCACTTACATCCTTTAATTTTTTCCTCCACGAACATAGGTTCTCACAACCATTTGTATGAGCTTTGAGCATGCTGCTAGAAAGTACTACCGTATCTTATGAATGTTATTGGAACGTGACCGCTTCCCTTGGAAAAAAAAAATAACCAAAAGTGTTTTTCTGGACAGACAAAACCAAGAGAACGAAAGATACAGTGCATGTATACGAACAAGTCGCTGAGGTCGTTGCACTTGTTACTATCTACTCCTTCTCTTTGCTTTCAATGTTTACTTTTGCTGCTCGAGAAAAACATCTGTTTGAGGTTCACGAATAGGAATCATGTTTCATTCTCACGAAGTGGTATAACCATTTTTTTCTAGATAACAATGTTTTCTTCGAGTGGAAGCATGCACGCAAAGATGTCGAGGAACTTAGCGACTACCAGTATTTTTTTTTTTTTTCGGCGATGTGGAATTCCCTGTCACGATAGCTTGAATAAAAGACATGTTTTACTTTCGTTGGTATTGAAAGTTTTATTCAGGCCTACACATCTACTATTTCTATATCTGTATGATATGCTTTATATACACATGTACGTATATAGGCTACCTATTCGGTATGCTTGAAAGGAAATGACTAGGATAGATTGATAATGATAGGCCTATGTTTGATAGAATGACTTGCACTAGACGGAGATTTTTTGGAAAAAAAAAGGAACCATCCTAAAGACCATAATGTATACACACACGCACTCACACACACACACACACACACACACACACACACACACACACACACACACGCACACACACACACACACACACAAATATATATTTATATATTATATAGACAAAGACATGATCATGATCAAGACAAAAACATGATCATGAGGTGTGAGGAGACCATCATGTAAAACGGTGCCTGTTATGACACTTTTCTTCTTGTTTGATTTAGAGAATCATGACTCGGGCCACACCAACTAATAAAGGACATTTCAATCTTTAGACAACAGGCTGAAAAAAAGTCATTTCTTGTAAATCAACCAGACTCGTGGAGACTTTTTAGAATACGACACAACTCTATGAGGATCTGGACACAGAATTATGACGTCACGCCACGTGACCACAAAGAACTGAAGGTCCCAGCCAATGATAAAGGCGGCCAAGATCCTTTTCATCACTATTATTGCCTGATTTCATGGATCGAATTCGTCGCTCCTGTAATCCTTGTCATTTCAGTGTTAAGTCCACACATTATTCATCTTCAAGGTGAACGCGGCGTGGCTGAGCTGCTTTTCGTCTTAGGTTGCACTATTTTCATGCAATGCGCGCCGCTTGGATCAGGTGTAACCTCTTTCGAGTGCCCTCACATTGTAAAGTCTTACTATGCCACGAACTTTGGACTGTGCGTACAACCCTTCGGGGATTTCTGCGTCAAACGGCATTCAAAGAGCTGAAAGGGTTAATAGAGCCAACAAGTGAGTCGAAGTCGAGCGCGTCCGCTTCTCTTGCTGGGAGCGTTTCTGCTCGCTTCTCTTGCAATCACCACAGCGAGAGAGCCTTGGACAAAGGCTAATACCGAAGTGACATCAGATTCTTCTCAAGTGCTCCATTTCTCTCCCCCGCTTTCATTCCGTTTCTTTGTCAGTCTGTCTGTCTGCTTCTGGGTGTCTGGGTGTCTGTCTGTCTGTCATTACGATGCATCAAGTCAGCTGATCTCACTGTTATAAACAAGCATTATACTCAAACACCATCATTATCGCCCTCAGATTCAAGTTTCAATTGTATTAACGATCCCTGTAAAACTCCAAAGGTGTGTACACGGGCACAATAATACGTTAAATACATGCAAATAGATAATAGCCTCAGGGTCGTGATGGAACCCACACACCCCACCCTCACCCCCTGTTTTTATGGTTACTTACTGCATTGTCAATGATGTACAAGCATGGAGCTTCATGGTACCAGGGTGGTGAGACGAAACATCACCGATGCAGTGATGGTACATGCAGTATACGTACTTTGTACTCCCTGGTCCTACCAAAGAGATTAGGAGTGGTAGTGGCGTGAGCAGGTGGGCCGTTAAGTCATTCAGAGGAACCTAAAAAGTGAAAACGTACATAATGGTAGATATACCAATGAGCTACTAACAGAGTAGCTCCATGGATATACAATGGAACAACAATAAAAGATACAAGAGTGACACCTACATGGATAATGGTACAACAACGCATTAACAACAACAATTAACAACAACAAAACAACAGAGAGAGAGAAAAAAAAAAACAAAGGCGCAAGAGAATAGGCTTATCTCTATCTTCAATGAAATGATTTTATCACCAGTTTGGAGAAGGAATCGTGGTTTTTCATGTCATCTAATGCAGAGTGGTTAGAGGGGGTGCATTGTTAAATTGTGATGGAATTCCAAGTCAAATAGATTGATAGCTTTATATCTACTTACGGTAGACAATGAATGATAAACCCATCCTGAGGATTCCTCCTCCACCATGCACCCTCCTCCTGATCATCGTCATCATTATCCTACTCAAGGTGGGTAGTAAAGAATATAATAGATGGTCTGTGCTTGTCACGCCGTAATAAGACCAACTCGAGGAAGGACGTTACTCTAGCTTACCCTGACGAGGAGGTCAATGAAGAACTAAAGATAACATTCCATTTTTTTTTATTTTACATCATCCTATTTA
The DNA here is from genome assembly GCF_964275005.1 of Diadema setosum. Taxonomy (NCBI): domain Eukaryota; kingdom Metazoa; phylum Echinodermata; class Echinoidea; order Diadematoida; family Diadematidae; genus Diadema; species Diadema setosum. The sequence goes on along the minus strand of NC_092704.1, from coordinate 13,046,509 downwards.
TTATCTTTTTACCTTAAAGAGCATCGATGGACGAAAGCTCTCTCTCAAAAAAAAAATCTCGGACAAAACGCCACATTCTCCTGTCACTTGACCTTATCCAAACATTCTCGAAACATCGGTTTATTTTGACGAGTTTTGATCTGAAACTTGCCGCCTCGTAAGTGAGTTGCTTTAACCTTGGGGTCTGAAGATACAAAGCAGACCTCTTTAACCAGCCATGAAGCGTCGGGCACTGTCGGGTGGAGGAGGGAAGAAGAAGTACGTTGAACGAGGTTGACCACCTTTTACATGTTGCTAATCATTCTTCAAATTCCATGCTGTCATTGTCAAAACATTTCAAGTTTTCCAAATCGAACTTACCTCGTATACTTACATCTTGCGAGGCACGTTATACACTGCGACAGCGGCAGAATGTACCAGACAAGAAGAAGGAGAAGAGCTAGGAGGAGGAAGAAGAAGAAGATGATGATGATGATGATGAAGAAGAGAATTTGATATATTCCAGTGGATTTTAAGTCATGGAGCGAGTGCAAGATACAAAACTCGTGTTTCAAACTGGAATTCATTCAAAAAAACAACTCTTGACAAATAGATTTTAAAGAGGTTCCGCATCAGTTCTTCTGAGCTATAATTAATCACACAGGATTTTCTTTTGGAAAGAAATGTTATCTTTTGCTTATTCATATACATCCTGTAGACAAAGAAAAACATTCAAAGTAGGGGAACTACCATCAATACTCTTCGTTTGGCAAGCCAAGTTGACAGTATTCTAAAAGACGCCTGGACTGAAGCCGAGAGCATTATATAAAGGCGATTTGATTGAAAAACAACCAAGTTGTTGATGTAAAAAAGTGTCTGATAACTTTACTGCATATATTTCTGCATTTCACAGTACGTGTTTGATTTCTTTTTTCTTTTTTTTTTTTAACTTCATTTCTATTTTTTGTAAACATAAAGCGTTGACGTTTTGAATTGAGCTATGGGCTATTTGTGGTCTAATCTCCGCATGAAAACTTCACAATCCCCCATCCCCCGTCATATGAAAGTTGTTTTCCTTTGTTTCCAAAGTTTCAATTGCCATTGCAAAACCGAAAATTTTAATAATCAAACCAAGGAGCTATTACTGTAATAGCTCCTTGATCAAACATAATGAATATGGAGAAGTCGCTGTTCGGCGAAGGTGGGATACTGACATCTATAAAAATAGTTTCCTCATGACAGTCATCAAAACGGCATCGTCGGCATTTTGCTTGATCTTTTCTCAAGACTTCCCAAGGAGATATCCTTACTCAAAGGGATGATATAGTTTTGGATGAGATGAGGCTTGTGATAACCATTGTTTTTTTTTATGATGATTTTTTAAAAAAAAAGTGAGAAATCTTTTATGAAATATGAAAGAGCATACGTTTCTAAGAAGAATTAAAAGTTTATTTGATGAAAATTAGGTTTGAAATGGCTGCGATATCCAAAACAAAGCGATCCTAATAAAAGGTGGGACCCATCTTATACAAGGATCGTTTGTTTTACTTTGTGTTTGGATATCTCAGTCATTGCACAACCGATTTTCATCGATAAACTTTAAGTTCTTTTTAGAATTGCATCCAGTGGTTTCGAAAAGTATCTCTCAAAAAGTTAAATGCTAATTCTTCACCTCAACCAATACTCTACTATCCCTTTAATTCTACAGGTCCAAAATGTCTGCTGCAATGGGCTCAGATATTTCTGTTCTTGTTCATTTTTTTTTTTCTTCTTGCGAGAGAGAGGGATATGGAGAAAATTGTACGGGCTCTCTCCATATAGACGTGCATTATATCTCATACTCTAAGCATCTCTCGTCCAGCGACTGGTGCAGAAACTAATCTTACTAAGAATTTTGCCAAATAATATGAGTAATACAAATATAAAAGCAAAAGAGCACACCTCCTCACTTGCACCAGGGACGGGGAGGGGGACACCCCCCCCCCCCCACCCCATATTTGACCGCTGCCACGTGATGCGGTCGAGAGTGGGGCTGGGACGGGAAAGGGGTTGGGGGACAAGGTTACGTAACAGCTTTTTGGCAAATGGGTTCGTAGCAGACATTTGAAAAGTCATTAATATGTCACTTCCGATCACATTCCTGACATGAGAGCGATGGACCACCAAGGAAAAAAAAAAAAAAAAAAACTCCAGCGAGTAAAAAAGATGCAGCAGGACCCCCGTCAGGGGTGAGTGGATTACACACTAATGTGCATGTTTTTGGAGGAAGTTTGTTTCAACGTTTGTCCTGCAATTACGTCAGCTTGCAAAGCCTTGAAGAAGAAATCATCTTGACGACAAGGAAGATTACGTTACAAAACAGGCCCATTCATGAAACTCTCAGCAACAGCATCCTTTGTTGAAGTGCAGTAGCCTAGCGTAGCTATGTGAAAATTCATGTCGTAAAATAACTCTATGACAATGTTGAACGTCATTAAAAAGGTTAAAAAAATATTAGTGTACCTTTCTGAAGTATTATTGTTATACGATGTTGTACCAGCGAATCTGATATTGTGCAAAAAAAGAAAAGAAAAACGGAATCCAGTCTAGAATTGACGCTAAACGCTGAAAGAGCATTTCCGTACCAGCTAAAGTTAGTATGAAATTCTGAAAGGAAATTGATAAACACACAACGAGAGTTAAAATATCATCAAAATCGAATGAATAAATTAGGGAAATTATAAAATGGTGCAGTTTCGCGATTATTCACAAACAATTCCTTCACAGTTAATATGAATATACAAATTAATAAGCTGATGATGTCATCACCTCATAGTTATTATTAACTTAATCATCATCACATTAATCATCATACAGATTACATCTTTACATGTACAAATCCCATAGTCAATGATACCGTTGGGGCGCCACGTACGGAAGACTTCGCAGCCAGTTTCCTCTCCACAGCCCTCCCTCTCCTCTGTCTTCCTTTGTACCTCTCTCAATCCATGGAGGTAGAAGAGACCTCCATGCTCAATCTTAGGCCTGTCCAGTCTCGTACGTTGTCCTCCCATCTCTTCTTTGGTCTTCCTATTGCCCTCTTTCCTCTGGTTACAGTTCGTTATTCCGGAGGGTCGTTATTCCGAAGGTTCTTTAGTCCGAAGGTTTGTTATTCCGAAGGTTCATTAATCCGAAAATAAAACAAAGCTCGTTATTCCGAAGGTTCGTTACGGAACCTATTTTATTTTCGGATCAACGAACCTTCGGAATAACGAACCCTATTTTCTTTTCGGATTAACGAACCTTCGGAATATTACGAACCCTATTGTCTCTTCTTCGGAATAACGAACCCTATTTCATTTTCGGATAAACTAGCCTTCGGAATAGCGAACCCTATTTCATTTTCGGATTAACGAACCTTCGGTATAACGAACGTTCGGAATAACGCCACAAATGTTCGGATTAACGAACCCTTTTTCATTTTCGGATTAACGAACCTCTAGGTATAGGGAATTTGTGTGTTTCGGATTAACGAACCTTCGGAATAACGAACAACACCCCTTTCCTCTAACTGTGCCTTGTAAGATTGTTTTGACCAGTCCTGTTGATCTCACTGTGTGTCCATACCATTTGAGTTTGCGTTCTTTCACTAAATAACTATTTATACACATTGCAGTTCCACCGCATAAGTTTTAGGGGAGTTGGCAGTTCTGATGTATGCAAACTGTGCATTCAGTGACCAGCAACGATACCCCGTCCCCCTCCGTCACGAACCCATCTTGCCTGCATAAAACGTCTTTTCTTTCCTCGTGAGGCATGTGTTGGAAGCCTAAACAAAGAGCACAAGAGTTGGCGGGGAAGCAAGGACGGGATCAAACATCGAGGATTCCTTTCGATTTGCAAATAAGCACTTTTAGTATTCAGGAAATCGTCTTTCTATACTTTAAACCCTTCACAAAAAAATAAAAAAACAACTTTGCTATGTATCGAGAAGTGCCGACTGAAAATAATGTGCTTACTCTTGCCGACTTTTCAAGATGTTGAAAAAGAAATAATGATATCAGTGGAAATAACTATGAAAATTTATTATCGAAGACATGAGTGACAACGACATAGTTTTATTTGAAATATTGTCATTATTATTATTATTATCACCGCATTATCATTATCATTACTACCATTATGACTATCATCTTTATTTCATTACCGCACGGCAATCAAGACTGATATCAATGCTACTACTACCACTATTACGCTTGGTACTCAGTAACAATAACAAAAACACTTTTAGCCAATGGCAACAAATCACCGTAGACGCAGAGCTGCATCTGCTACTCAGTATAACAGTAAACTGCTCAATCAAAGATTCGGTTCTCTCGTCGATATGAGCTGCGCTGTAAACCGAAAGAAAACGATGTGTGAACAAACATATTCATCAATAAAAAGTTCGGACGCGACGTCTGATGAGGAATGATTCGTTTGCTCCCTCGGCGCTCATCAGCGAGCAAATGATGGGAACAACGATCAGGTTTGTTCGTGTGTCGTTCCGGCGCGCACTCTGTGTTCTCTTTATAGTTATGAGGGGTCAAGGGCTCCCCGAAGGCATGACCTTTGACCACCAAGTGCTGAGTTCACGTCCGCTGCAGTGAAGACAGCATGCATTGACATTAATCGGGCGCACGCAGCAGGGCGGAAGGGGTTTTCCGCGGTGAAGGTAGACAGCAACAGAGAGGGGAATTTTGCTGTTGGAGGGATCGGGTTGATTTTATGTCGTCCACAAAATAAACTCTGGTTTCCTCGTATAGGACAACCTTCTCCTCTAGATCATCGTAAAGATGCTTTCACATCTTTAGAAAAAAGGTATCCACAACGGCTCCTGAGTCAGACTCCATCCAGCAAGCTCTGATCTATTCAATGGATTTAAACAGAAGACAACAGGTGCGCTAGATAACTCCCGACTGGAAATTATCATCAGGATGACGCATCTGCACATAGACAGACGATAATATGAAGTTATATGCTTGTTGCCCCTAGCAACGCGGTCGTCTACCACCATCACTCTCACTGTGTTAACAATTTCTAGCATTTCAGACAATCACTTGTCTTCTTAAAGCAGAACAAAAATAAAACAGCAACAGCGTCTTCGCAGTGTCAAAGCTTGCAATGAGGTAGCATCGGAAATATTTCAGGATCAATCATTTTTTCCTGCTGTTTTCCTGATTATTCTTGTCTGCTTCTTCCAAAGTACCTTCCATTGTAAAACATCTTATCTATTCCATATATATACCTTTATCCAATTATTTGTAGGGGATTAAGAAACGTTAAATAAAAGAAAATATGTAGCAGGACGTGTGCTCTACAGAAAAGCCACAAAAGCTTTGATACAAAGTAATCAACACAATCTGATTAAATAGCAAGGAAATGATATCAAATAATTCAAATAATGTAATATAAAATGATACGATTTTGATACATACATGTTTGTTTGGATAAAGCTATATATACACACATCATCCTGTATTAGTCACAATCCGTGGCTCATCTGATGTTAGACAGCAAACAGGATAACTTCAGTGGAACAATTGAATTGACTTATCTTGCGCGGTGTCTTCTGTAACTGCTTGCTCATTGTTTATAAATAGTTTATCATATCTACGGCGTACCGACGCGCCAAGACAAGTCATCGAATGATATCAAAATCTGATTGATATCCGTCTACGCTATGACCTCATCCAAGACTATCAACAGGGAGGTGGAAAAGAAACTCAGTCTTCCACCTCCCTGATAGCAACTCACACGTGAGACGAACATCCCACTTCCTAAACCATCGCTATGATGTTTACACAGGTCTAGCTCTTGATGTTAAAGGAGACCTCCGGAAGATTTTCAGACTTCTACATTTGAACAACCATGAATAAGTTATACTGAGTACAGAGGTTCAGAATTTACAGTGACTGGGATGAGGAATTATAATGTTTTCAGAATTTGTAACAAATTGCAATGAACAAGGATGAGTACATGGCAACCTCACCATAGGAATGCATCAGTTGGGGCTCAAGGAAGCAGAACAAAAGAAGAAGGCATGCATAGATTCTACAAGGTGAACATGTCAAGCAAGCGGTATTGTAATAGAATTACACTGCTACATTTCTGAAATATGTGAGGCTCCTATGTCATCAACACTGCTCAGTGTAATTTGTTTAAAGGGGCATTCCAGGCGATTTTCATATTTTCACGTTGTGTAGTACAAATCGACTGCTCCGTGTATAGATTTGTGGAATTTATTGTGGTCCTTGAGCAGAGAAACAATACTCTAAAAAATCTTAAACATTTGTTGCAAATTTTGAAAACATTCTTATTCCTCAACCCAATCACTGTAAATTCTGAAACTCTGTACTCGGTATAACTAATTTATAGTTGTTCAAATGTAAAAATCTGAAAATCATCCGGAGGTCTCCTTTAAGATTTTCAGATTATTGGTTTCTCTGCTAAGGGGCCACAATAAATTCCATAAGTCTATACATGGAGCAGCTGTTGATTTATGTACTAGGCCTACATGGTGTGAAATTATGAAAATTGTCTACACGCAGCCAACACCTGTGCGATGTGTCATTTTAGAGATTTTAGTTCATCGGTTTATTATGTCATCTTTCGGTGTGCCTCGGTTGTGCATCAAAGAAGTCACAGTGGATCGTTCTTATTCACTGAAATAGTTTGAAGAAACAAAGGCTGAAAACAATCATCATTAAATAAACGCTAGAACAGACTGGCGTGGACGACTTAATGGACTGTAGAAGAAAAATGATAAGGGCTTTGATGATAATTTTATCAAGGAGGTATCATGGTGCGCGGTACATGTACCATCTTGGTCATATAGCATGGAGGTATACAACACCTCCATAGTTACTGTATATTGAAAATTGCCCTGCGAAGAGGAAGTAAAACCAGCATTTTACGATATTAGTCTCAAACCACCAAATTTCTTTTTTTTCCCTCCCTCTCTTTGTCTCTCCTCTCCCTCTTTCCCTCTCTCTCTATATATCTGTCTGTCTCTCTCGTACAGACACACACGTTTCACTTTCCTTTTTCTCCTTCCCACTACCTTCAGAAAACCCTAACGACATGGCGGATAGATTATGACCCGCTTGTCTGTCCGTACCACCGGACATACGAATGAGATCGTGACAAGTTGCATTGAAGCTAACGATCCATCATCAGTCGATGTCATCTAAAATCGCTCTACCAGAGAAATCGGGGCAGCCCAAGTTTGTAGCTCTGTAATCAGACGATATCTCCTTTTCCGTTTCGTTCTGTTGTCTTCATCGGGGACTTCTGAAACCGATGAAGTGAATTAATTCTGTTACCTGTTGCGTTTACCTTTGCACTCATGGCAACTTACAGGAGGAATTCGTTCCAATCTTCAAGTTGCTCGTGATAAAGAGAGTAGAAATGAATTAAACAGCATAGTACAAGCTTCATGATAAACTTTCAAAGTTGATCCTATGACATCATGACAAAAGTATACAATTTAGAACCGCAAGCAGCATTTATTAATCATACAACCCTCTTGTGCTTAAAGGACAAGTCCACCTTCATAGACATGTGGAATGAGTGAATGCAGCAATATATCTGTGAAAGTTTGGGGAAAATCGGAGAATCCGTTCAAAAGTTATGAATTCGTGAAGTTTCTGCTCAGTCACTGCTGGATGAGAACCTGTGATGTCATATGTGTACAACGATATAAAGAAAACATAGAGAAAATTCAACATATTTTCACTTTTCTTGCATAATAGAAGAACGCTTGACTTGCCTCTTTCAGAAGGCAGCGAGAATAATATCACCCTTGTACGTCAGCGACTAGTCGAGGAAATGTGCACTTTTTTCAAAAAATAAAAATGTGTGAAATTCTCTTTATATGTGATATCATACACTGTAGTCTTCTCATTCAGCAGTGACTGCGCAGACACTTAATAAAATTCATAACTTGTGAATGAATTGTCCGATATTCCCCAAACTTTCACTGATGTGTTCTAATATTATTGCTGCATTCAATCATGCCACATGTATATAAAGGTGAACTTGTCCTTTAATTCCTTGAAGTTATGCTTAATATGGCAGCCACCTGCACTTTCTGTAGGAGGTGTTTTACTGATATTTATTTATGTTTATTATTCTAAATGCAAGATTAACTTAAGTCTATTTATAATGTTGTTTTTGTTTTGAGTTATAATTTATCATTTTGCAGGCCTACCTGACTAAAAATATAATTATTCATCTCCTTTTGCAGTTAAAGGGAACCCAAACCCAAAGAGCAATGTGGATTGAGTGAAGGCAGCAAAATTCGTAGAACAGATGAGTGAAAGTTTGAGGAAAATCGGACAATCGATCCTAAAGTTATGAATTTTTAAATTTGGTTTTGGAACCGCTGGATGAGGAGACTACTACAGGTTATGACGTATGAGTGGACAACAATATAAAGAAAATATAAAAGGGAATTCCACAAAAATTCACTTTTCTAGCATAATGAAAGAGCACTTGACTAACCCTTTCAGAAAGCAAGAGGAATAATTGCTGCCCTTAACATATGTCAGTATCAAGTTGATGGAATATGTAATTTTCATTAAAAATTAATCTTTGTGGAATTCCCTTTATATTTTCTTTATAATGTTGTCCACTCATACGTCATAACCTCTAGTAGTCTCTTCAACTTTGAGAAATGAACTTTGAGATATATTTTCAACGATGTCTTGGTTGATGAGTAATCAACTTTTATGAGCATGCAACGGATGTAAGATCAGTCATTTGATTTGATTTATTGGTTTCTGTATCATCATTGTACATATACACATTCATGTACAAACATAAATATAAGTTGTTCGCAGAGTATTTTCTTGTTCATTGCCTGTGTGCAATGTACAGCAAAAGTACAACAAAACATACAACAATAAATAATACAGAGGGGCTACAGCATAAGCGTAGCTTAATGTCATAGCTGAAGCAACTGAACCTCTAGAATACAATAGTCCATATGGGATATTTACATGTTTGATTCAATTCCGTCAAACAGAATTAGTGTTTGATTGTTTTTTTTTTATAGGCCATAACATAACCTAGCTTAAGTAGTGATAGTATTAGTATTTTGTAAAATTCTTTGAGATTTCGAAATTAAGTTAGTCTCCTGTTGTACGTCCGATGATGATTAAGAAATTACCCACCATTTTTTCTTTGCTATATTATACCGTATCAATCTGAAAATCACCTTATTGAGCAGCGTCGCAGTCAGTCTTCTTGAACAACTGAAAGGTATTGTATACAGTTCTGGTTGAGGTGAGGATTTAGCTGAACGTTTTGCGAGATATTCAGAAACCACTTTATGAAATGTCAAAGAGCATACAATTCTAAAGTTTATTTGGTGAAAATCGGTTTTGAAATGACTGAGATATCAAAAAACAAACAAACAAACAACGTGAAACAAAGAGATCCTAATAAAAAACGTGGCCTGTCGCCTTTTATTGTTATCGCTTTTTTGCTATCCCAGCCATTTGAAAACCGATTTTCATCAAATAAACGTTGAACCCTTCTTTCTCATTTCGGAATGTTATAAACATGAATCCCCACCTCAACCAGTACTGTACAGTTCACGTGAAAGGATGAACAAACCGGGCAGTGAAAGTGCAATCGGAGAAACATTTTCCGGTGCGGTAATAACGTGCACATAGTATTACACATAATCATTTTGCATGAGATGATATAGTGTCATCGCCCACTGAGTCTTCCAATTTTTTATTTTTGTTTTGCACATACACACAGGCTTACACAGGTTTACATTTCATTTTAAAAGTCGTTTAGTTCAGAAGTAAATTACAAGCCGCGTCCTAATACGTAACAAAGGAACTATGGAGGTATGCTGATCTGTAGGAATTATGAGATTTCGCAAGGGATGATAATACAGTATAGTTGCTAAGTCATCGAAATATATATTTAAGAAATATATTGTTGACGGCCAAGCTGTATTTCGTTAGATTGCAATGATGTAATATTGTAATATTTCACCTGATTTGTCAGAGTCAATCTTAACAAAGAAAAAAAAAGGGGAAAAACTACGCTAAAGCAAAGCAAGCAAGCAAACAAACATCCTTCAAAAAATCAGACTAAAAAAAAGCAAAAATAGTGATGGTAATGATAACAATAATAACAGTAATAATGTTATTTAAAATAATAATGATAGTGATAATGATGATGATGATGATGATGATGATAATAATAATAATAATAATAACAATAATAATAATGATTGCAATGATAATGATAATAATAATAATAATGATGATAACAGTATTGATATTATTCATGATAAAAATATTGATGATAATAAGAACAATAACAATAATAATAATAATAACGATAATAATAAAATGATTATAATGATAATGATTAAAATGACGATGATATTAAAGAAAGACCACCATCTGAGTGGTCCCACACTGTCCTCTGGCAGCCGGACAAAGAGGGGATCCTGTCCATCATACACTCTCGAGAGAATAAGGAGGAAAAGTGACGTTATGCGATAGACAAAGGCCAAAAGACAAATAGGAGTAGACGGCGTCAGCAATATTATCTTGTCACCATTAGTTCCTTTGTTCCTGTCAGGATCGATGTAATTGCAATCGACGTCTTCTCACCTCCATTTTTTTTCCATCCCTGGAATCGTTGAATCGAATTCGTAAAATCCAAAAGGAAGTGGAATTAGCGTTTATCCGTTTTGTCGACAGATGTACTTGAACTGTTTCGAGCTTGAATCGTATCCAGGTCTTCCCAATTCAGCACGGACTTTGTGACCGAAAAAGAAAGAAAGGATATGATTCTTTAAGTATCGTTTCGGGGTCAGGTGTTGTACGACGTATCTTAGGACGAAATGGCTGTTGAGTAATTACAAGTGTTTCCGAGGGGGGCGGGGAGGTTGGCAAAGTATTCTATCAGCTGCATTCAGATGTGGAAGCAACAGGCTTGTCAGGAGACTCAATCTGGAACGACGAACCGTGCCCCTCATATTCGAAGGTAACTTCTTAATTAGGGTCGAAGAGAGGCGAGGGTCAATACCCGAGGAAGAACCTTCGTACTTGTCACGTGACTTGACAATTCTGCATGAAACCTCAGGCAGCTGTTAATGTGTCCATTGTTTGATCAAGAACATTGCTAAAGGTCGCTATAACGCTGAAATTTGACAAACTTAAAATTTAATTGTAATAAAAGAGAATATATTTCTCTAATAATAATGATGATAATGATAATTACAATAACAGCAACAGCAATGATGATAATAATGACAATGAAAATGATAATAGTATTAGTAATAATAATAATAATGATAATAATAACAACAACAACCAAATAATACTACTAATAATAATAACAATAATAATCATGATTACAATTTCATGAAAGATTTGTAAAGAGCCCATTGCAAAATTTTTTAGGCGCGTTACAGATAATAATACCGCATGAACATTGGCAATTAAAAATGAAACAAACATACAAATCAATTACAAGTTCGAATAATGCGGTTTCGACATAAGCATTGGCCAGATGGCCGGGGCCACTAGAAATTCATGTCAGGCCACCCGAAATTTTCAAAAAAGATATCTTTTGGTGGCCCGATTTCGCAACACTGATTCAAAATGGATTGTCATGTTTCCTTTTACATCTGGGCCAAAACATTTGTTTTTTTCGGGTCACCAAAATTTCAAATTCAGCGATTTTACTGGCCCAAACAGGCCATCATAGAGAAAAGTTATAGTGTCGAGCCCTGTATAAATCATAATCCATGATTGACACATCTATCGGTATTGTTGTTCAAAAAGTGGATATTCATCTTTCCCTTTTGTCCTCTGTCATATAACTGCCCTGGAAGAGATTGGAAAGATACTCCATCACCTGTTCATATAGAATTTAACAATGTTTCAAATTCAAATTCAAATGATTTCATTTCCATATAAAGTAATACAAAGCAATATACATAACGCTTACATGAGAACATAATATTTTAAAACTTTGCATCACATACTAGTAAGCTTCAACAAAACATGATTGATGTTTGATGGCAAATGGTCATTGTACTAATCAGTACTACAATTAAAAAGACACTCTTCTGTGGCAAGATTTTGTGGGAAATACGTAAGGGGAAAGGTAAAGAGAGAGAGAGAAAAAACGAAAGAAAGATTAAAAAAAAAAAGGCAGACAGACAGAAAAAGAAAGAAAGAAAAAAACCCAGAAAGAGATGAGAAAGATTGCATGAAAAGGCAACCGCCTTCCTCAGATGCGATCAGGGCGTGACTAATCTCAGAAAAAAAGGGTATCACAAATGGCAGATCTCACATTGGCATCAGTCGTCAGCTCTACAAATAGCCCAGCTCCTTCTGCTAAAAACCCACTATCTTCACGCTTCTTGAAGAGGAAGTGTGTGTGTGTGTGTGGGGGGGGGGGGGGGGTATGAACCTGTAAAGGAAAGTGGAATGCTAGTACGATGGGGACACGCATGCTACCTTCCTTTTCACGTTCTTTCCTTTCTTGGTCCCGACGATTACCCCATCATCGGATCTAGGTGCGTGAACAGGTAGTTAGGGCTCGTTTGCACGTCATCTAGAGGAGTCCCGTGAATGGGTGGGAGTATTAAATATGAGCATGGACCATGGTATAAGGCCACTCTTTTAGGGGATGGGGAAGAGATGAAAGGAGGCAATTCGAATCGGCGTTGCAGGTGGAAGGAGAAGAAGGAGAAAAAGGAGAAAACAAAACAGATTAAAAAAAGAATTTTAAATCAAAACTAGGAAAACTATATAGGCAAAGGACAGCTAGCTATCCGGAGAATCATGGGATCTTACGGCTATAGGGTCCATGGGAGAATCAAGGACGGATTCTTACCGTAGTAAATTTTGTATAGAGAAGTATATGGCACACATCAGGTAATTCATTATTGAAGAAAGCACAACGTTTAACTTCCAAGATATTTTAGGCCATGCCTGGCAAATCACATGTGGGAACCTAAAAGAAAACAGCGATCCGTTGCGACTCTCATTGGCGTATTCAATTGCAGACAATCGACTCGGTGTCCTGCAGAATCAGGACAGGAATCTGTGAAGGGAGATACGCTTTAATAGCCAGACACGATTGGATGTCATATCATAAAGGAAAGCAATTGGAGTACAGACCCTGTATTAGAAAGAGATCAGAAAGAATACAGTCACTCATCTTTACCAAACTTAATGATATCTAACGACGCGTTACGATGACATTTTTCAAAATGAAACACCCTCCATAATGGGATTACTCACCCTGACTTTTTGTACAAGCATATCGCATAAAAACTAGAAATGCCATCAAAATGGCCCCTAAAATAACAGAGCTATGGGATCTTGAAGTTCCACATTTCCATAAAGCAGTTTTGTCCGTACCAACCGTCAGAACACTGCAAATGGCACTGAAATGGATCCTAATATAAGAGAGCTGTGAAATCTTAAACATGCCAATAGTTTCAATTTTTTCACCAAACAATCTTATCCTTATACACTTTAAAATTTGTGCAAGATTAAATGAGTTCGAAACCCATGTGTCATACAGCAGTGTACAGCCTACGAGTCATATAGCCCGACACTATTATAGGCAAATAAGGTCCATTATAGTCCGACACAGTAACCCCTCGATGTATTGTCAGTCTCACGGATCTTTTTGCCTCTGGTGTCGGACTCGTGGGCCTTGTTTGCCTACTGTCGGACTCATGGGCCTTATTTGGCTAGTGTCGATCGATCTCGAGGGTTGTATCATTGTATGACGCTTGGGTTGTATGACTCATAGACCTTTTTTCAGTGTCGAACTCGTGGGCCGTATGACTCGTGGGGTGTCCGGTCTCGTGAGATGACCACGTATTATCGCCTCTCAGGTCTCCCATCGTGGTGTTTTATAGAAATCATGTCTTCTGTCGGTAAGTTCGACACTACAATCAAATCGACCTCATATTTCAACATTACGTTTGGTGTTGTACAGACCTTTTACATTTGAAACTTTAATGCGAAGGCTACGTTCTGATTTTTTTTTTTTTTTTGTTTCCTTTCGCAAAAGTAAACCTATAGTGATCACTTCTGTGTAGGCTTTAAACCTATTATATGTCAATGATAAATCAAGACTCCACATTACCTCATCTAATTTGCATCTTTGAATTTGAACAATTACGTCATAATGCATAATTCTTATATTCAGTAGAGATAAGATATGACTATACGGTTGAATTTTACTCTTATCTAAATCGACTTGGACACGGAGTGGCTTTTCACCTTGAGGAAATACCATGGTCGCCATTCAATCTTCTTCACAAAACGCCAGGAAAAAAGAAGAAGACGAAGAATGTTTGAACAGATATCAATGACAAAAAGAAATCGTTGTAGTTCCACTTTCTCCCGATTGAGGTGTGATCCACCTATATAGCCATACAACCACATATTCACCTGTATGGGTTTAATCCGATTTGAAAATACCCCGTGATTTAATCACAAGTACCGTTTAAGTGCTCTTCAAGTTGCTTTGAAGGCTTGAGGAGCGATTAAAGAACAAAACTGTTCCCTGAAAAGGGGTCAACTATTGTTCAGAGATATGTGTAGACTTTCTTCAGGCGACTTAAGATCTATCAATGGATAGTCATTGGGATACAACGTAAAAGGAAAAGGCTGACAAACAGATTACACTGGCCTAAACTGAACTGTGAGTGTTCCTTTTATTTTCAAAGATGAGTTACTTGTCCAATGTTAACGGGAAAAAACGAATAACATTGCCATGTCTCATACTGTCCTTGTGCGTATAACGTAATGATTTAGTGAACTATCTCTTGGTCATACGTCGTCAAGTGTCGATGGTGGCACTATTTCTGCATGAAGCAGCAAAAAAGCCTGGAAGGAGGACTACCTGTGTAAAGTCCCACCGTAGGCTGCAGTCACACGAAAACACCAGGTGATGGTTCCACTTGGTACACGTTGCCATGGAGACGTCGGAATCTTCATCTCCCACCGATTGGTGACCGCGGGGATCTGTTATCGATGTGTATATCGCAGTTGTATTCTTGGTGGGAAAAGTGTGGGAAGAGTGTAGTACATAACATGCTCTGAACACCATGACTTTGTTTTTGCAGGATTTCATTTCTGTTCTTGCTTCTCCCCCATCTCTCTGCCTCTCTCTCTTTCCTCTTCATCTCTTTATATTCTCTTTCTCTACTCCTTTTCATGGCTGCTACAAAGGTCAGACATATGTCAGGACACGGCGAGAAAAAGATTCCAACTATTTTGTTCACATTCCTTCTACCACTTCATCGCGCCCAACAAAACAGGGAACACGACTTGATAGAGGGGTGGTGTTTACCATTGCTCTGGTGAGGGAGAAAAGGAGGTGAACATTTGACAGACCCCTCATATCTTTGCTCCTAACCGTGTCGTCACTCACTCAAATCATGATGTTGTAGCTCCATGCTCAAATACCCCCTTTAAAGTTCAGCGTGGCTGATCCATAACACCCCCATTATTATGTTGCACTGAAATCCTCCACTATTTATTCTCTTCGAATTGTGTCTGAATTGGATCACTTTCCACCTGCAAGGACACTAGTACAGTACTCATGTGTATGTTAATGGTAGGGAATCCCATTTGCACGCCTTAAATGAAGAGTTGTGTAAATACAGTGGTACGTTGAAGAGAGTATCATTTTAGAAACTCCCATAAAGTATTGAAAGTGGAAGGTAACATTTAGTACATTTTTATTGACCGTTAGATTTTGAATTGAATTTTGGTCGGGCTCACCGTAATTTCCAGTACATTAGTAGGCTACCTTTGCAGACCCATGCACTGCATGTGTGTCCATCATAGTACAGTACTCATGTGTGTGTTAATGGTAGGGAATCCCATTTGCACGCCTTAAATGAAGAGTTGTGTAAATACAGTGGTACGTTGAAGAGAGTATCATTTTAGAAACTCCCATAAAGTATTGAAAGTGGAAGGTAACATTTAGTACATTTTTATTGACCGTTAGATTTTGAATTGAATTTTGGTCGGGCTCACCGTAATTTCCAGTACATTAGTAGGCTACCTTTGCAGACCCATGCACTGCATGTGTGTCCATCATATTTTGTGAAGAAAGTTGATCAAAACTTACAAACATTTCTATATTGCCACACAAAATGTCATTACATCAGCTCTTACACTTTTAGATTTGTGTTTATAGATAAAAAATACAGAAGACTGCAACAAAAATGCTTAAGTGTGGCTGACACACAGAACTACTGAGAAGTTAAGTGTTTTGTGCATTATTCAAATTGTAGATAACTGTTGACTTCCAAATTTCTAAGCAGTGGCCTAAACAAGTCTCCTGAGGTTCATATTTAATGTTTTGCTGCATTTAGGGAGGTCCGTAAAAGGTATTCCCCTACCTTTAAGAAAGCCGGCTTCCTCTTGCCTATCCATTTTGAAGAAGTAAACATTTCTACAATTACACTGTTTCTCTTTCTCTCCAAGCCTTCGGTGGGTATTCTTTCTATTATCGTAACTATTGGATACGCGGAAGCGAAGCCGATATCTTTTTAAGTGTTAGAACATTATTATCACGTGCCTTGGCGAGTTCCTTTCCTCGATTGTGCGCTCCCTATATTGCACGGATTAATTTCGTTATTTTTGGCAGAGAATATTCATCTTTTTTTTCCATCTCTGTCCTTATATAGCATCGATACGATTTTTTTCCTTTTCCATTGTGTCCTACAGTTCAGAAAATTCCTGCATGGAATGAAGTACATGGGCCCCTATACATGAAATCACAAGTTAATGTTAATACATGAAATCACAAGTCTGTGTGTAAAAAGAGTCGTTATTCTTTGCACAAAGACATGCTTCCCAATTCCAAGACTAGTATCATAATTGTTTGGATTACAGAGTGGAATTTTGTGGCCGGAAATGGCAATAAAGCTCAGTTTTAGTGACCTTAGACCTACATATTAGACCTTGATATTTGACCTTTCATTTGTTCAACTATTTGTTCATTCTATCCTTATCCCCGGGTGACAATCGAATCAGACTTTCGAAAAATGAACTTTTAGCAGAAAATAGCACAGTTTCAGCCACCTTACAGTAACCTTTAATCTTGACTAATCGTCACTATCAAATAACTTTCATTTTATTTCTACCCTCTCTCTCCGTTAACTATACACGTCACCACATTCCCAACTGGAGATAGATACAGCTGTAGATGACATCTGTGCGAGTGTGCAATTTTGTGTTAGTGTGTCTGTGCAAATGTACCGTGTGTTATCAACTTGAGTGGCCTTTGACTTTTGATCTTGGGGAATTTGACAGCAGTCTAAGCTGCACAACATTCCTCATGTAGCATAAACCTGAACCAGGTACTGTTCCAAGAAAACCTTCTAGAAAGGTTTTTGATAAATCCCAATAACGGGAAGTAAGACGAATACTGTAGATGGACGGACAACTCGAAAACATAATGCCTTCGATATGCTTCAATGTCCTTCGTGGAGGAGGCATGCAGAGTGATAATTCTGTCTACCCCACACTGACCGTGCGATCAACAGGTACAGTGATCTCCGCTTAATCGGGAATAGTTGAAAGACAAACTTTTCTGCAGTGAAATAATGCCCGCAATATTGACCGGTGCAAATCGAAACTATAGTATATGGGCATGGAGCTACTAACATTAGCAGCTCCATGGTATGGGGTATATAGCAATAATAAACCATAACGCCACAAACACACGGCAACCAAGGCAACAGGTAAAGACAACGCAAAAGGAAAAAGCTGACACACAGATTACACTGGCCTGAACTGAACTGTGAGCTTTCGCACGCATGAGACAGTTATATGAATAGCAGATGCACTGATTGAGATTGTGCACTTAGCAGTCAATTAATCCAACCGAGAAAGACTAGGAAATAACCGTTGTGTTGAGGAACACAAAATGTCAGTGATATTATTGCCTTGAAAGCGAGTGATAGTGGTAATTAAGAAAATTTTGATTCTGTTCAGGTAGTTTGTAATCTCTTATGATAATATCAATTAATAATAATAATAATAATAATAATAATAATAATAATAATAATAATAATAATAATAATAATGATAATAATAATAATTATAATAATGATAATAATAATAATAATAATAATGATAAAAATAAAAATAATATTATATGGAAAATTTATAGACGAAAATGTTTCTAAGCACTCTACACGATCAAAAGAGAGAATAAGTCGACTACGAGTACAAATAATCAGCAATCACATAATCATCTGCTCTTTTGAAAATTGAACGAAAAAGATTTGTTGCACAACATTTCGTCGTACTGTATATAGGCGGGGTTCCCGCTAAAAGCCGTTTCCGATTATCGGATGAGCACTGTATGATTACTGAATAGTTTAGTGGCATACAGACGACCTATGTGTAGTTCAAGGTGTTACTGTCCAATTTCCGTCGTATTCCCGCATCCTATATGGAAACTACACAATGCAGTTCTATTAGTGACCAAGTAGCCTACCTATACTGATACTTCCAGCTTGCTATTTTGTGTAAAGCGAAATACTCGTCTCTGGGAGTAAAAATGGCTCTGATCGGTGAAGTATTACCCAGAATAGACTGAAACATCCATTTTTCTTTCTCTCATTGTATTTTATTTTGCAGTAAACAATATGGATCATACGACTGGCAAGAACAAAACGAGTGGTATGCGTCAGAAAACGTAGTACATGATTCCCCATACAGAGCCGTATCCAAGGATTGCTCATTTCAAATGTACAGACGGAATTGCTTTATTTCATCTACGCAAATGAAAAACGGTGCAAAACAATAAAAAAAAAAACAGTCTTAATCTACTCATGAATATCCATATCATTCAATGTAATGTGAGCATCGAGCGACCGCACAGTTGACCGCCGTCAAGTACATTTCAATCCCGTCACAATATGGATCATTCAGTGTGGTCTTTCACATGAACGCTCATCTCTTGTATGATGTTATATACATGTTTTTCAGTGAAACAGAGCTCGAGCAGAGAAGAAGAAATCGTCTATTCATTTACAGGCTAACGTGACGACTGCATCATCGTGCAATTTCTCGAGTGTTTTTCCGTATCTAGTTACAAGAGACGTTCCATGATATGTCACTTGCAAAACATGATATTTTTTAGTCTGAAGGAGAGCTTCTTGAAACTTTATGAAAGTGGAAGACACAAAAATGAAGGGGTCAATAAACTTTGACAAGGATTTTTTTTTCACAATGCAACACAGGATAAAAAAGGAAAAGAAGAAGAACGAAAAGAGCGATGAGAAGATGAAGAAGAAAAGGAAGAAAAGAATGAGAAGGAGAAGAAGAAGAAGAAAAGAAAAGTAAGTCACAGTAAGTTCATATTAAAGTATAGTTTGTTTGTTTGTTTTTTCTTCTTCCTTTTCTTCTTCTTTTTTATCACATAAAATTTGGCAACCTTACATCGTCATTCTGGTCTTATCTTCTTCTATCCGTTCTCCGTTTCTTTTTCACAAACACTGATTACTCGGGGCTTACAGCCAAACAAGCTAGCTTTCATGTAGGTCCCGTCATACTTCTCTTTGATCAACCCCATTTCGATTTCGATTTTGACCAGTTATCATAACATGTAATTACTGTGTTATCACCATGTATATTGTTTGTTTTCTGCACATTGTTCACAGGGTAAAAGAACTTGTCTGGTTTCTGTTGTAATGTTCATAAATGAGAAGTATGAAAATAAAACGAATTGAATTGAATTGAAAATCATTATGAGGAGGAAGGAAAAATGTACAAGATGAAGAGGAAACAAAAAAGTAAGAAAATGGAAATCGCTAAGGAGGAGGAGCAGGAAGGAAATGTAGAAGTATGATATTTAGAAGAAGAAGAAGAAGAAGAAGAAGAAGAAGAAGAAGAAGAAGAAGAAGAAGAAGAAGCAGAGGAAGAAGAACAAGAAAACGACAATCTAGTTCAAATATGGAGAGAAAAAAGTCTTAGTGTTGAATGCAATGCGAAGAATCGCAGAAATCGTAAACCTTGATCTATTTACTCAGAGCCTGTAGGAATCCTAATCCAAATTCACATATCCACTCGGGAATATTCGGACAATGGCCACGGAGAAAAGTATTGAACAGACAGTCGGTGAAAGGCTCACTAAATAGAAAATTGACAAAAGTATCACCAAAACCCCTGCTGCGAGACTCAATTTGAGATTTGTATCTTAAAGTGTCCCTTTACCGTGACTAGGGAGAGAACTTCGAATTCGTTCCTTATACCTGAATATGAACATATTCAGGCTGCTACCATATCAAAACTCAGCTGTAGATTTACTGCGTTTTGTTGTTTTTTTTTTGAATTTCCTACACATCCAAAGACTACAGTCTGAAGATTTCATGAATTAGGTAAACTGTAAAAGTTTAATTAATTACACCCATTTACAGTGCAAATCTACACCCATTATTCAAGTTGGCTTCATTACACGCGCAAGGTGAAATGTGTTAATCTGCGAAATGGTATATAGGATTAAAGAAGTCTCGATATAATTGGCCCAACAAAATTAAACGTAAAATAAAAGAGCCAGTGACATAGAGTTCGCATATGACGTTTTACTGAATAGTGTATTATGTGGCTTATCACTCGATGTAATTTGCACGTAATATATGTCATTGCTGTGTATACTGACATCACTGATTTGTGAAAACAAGTATAGCAGTAAAACTGTGTAACCCTTTCTATTTCAGGCCTATTCTTACTAAACGTAGACTTTACTCTAAATTATACACAATGTATGTATCAAAGTCAGCTTGGATATGACACGGTATTGTTGTTTATTTGTCCTTAAACTCGTCTAACATAACGTTTCATAATTTTATAGGTTTTATGTCCAAGGGGTGCCAAAGGTATATTGCTGTCTGCCTAATATTCTTTCTTTTTCTTTATCCTGTATGTATAAGCATCAGTAATTTCATAAGCTTTAAATGTTTAATTTTTGTAACCACTTGTATAATTATGTATATACCCTCGTGCGCAATGACGGGTACTTTACATGAGCGGTATTCAAATTTAAACCCATGCAGAATTGCCATTAGATTAATAATTGTACAAATATGACCAATTGACATTTGTATTTATATATGATCTTATCGAAGCTTTTGAAAAAAAAAAATCCCCCTTGGGCGACTTTCCTTCCATAGGTTCGTGCACGCACCTGCACGCAACGAGAACAAACTGCACAGCAGTTGTTCCGAACAGGGAGGTGAGTCTCACCTCCCTGTTCCAAACTACAACTCCAAGGCTGGGCTTCGAAACGAAGGTAATCTCGTTTAAACACGACACTGAAATGAGACAAACGAAACACATTTTAAGTGGACAAGAAGAGAAAGATAAACGATGAAAACGATACCAACAATATACAGACAAAACACAAGCAGATTAAACGTTTATAGGAAATAATGACAAAGTGACATCGAGCGTAATTTGCTAAAGACAGGTAACCGTTTTCAATCACCGGGCTATTTTGAGTTTGTCTCGGCCGACTACTTTAACTTCTCTCCTCAATCCAAGTAAAAAAAAAAAAAGAAGTCTATTAAAGGTGATCTCATCGCCAAGGAGCTGCAACTCAATCGGCTCCTTGATTGGTCAATTCCGTATCGGTTCCCGTGTTGATGAGCAGACGACAGGCCTCTTCCACGCTCAGGCAATGCCAGGCGTGCGATCGGCGAAAAAGTGTCGAATGTGGAAAGTTTCCGCGTAAATTAAGCCGCTAATGAGCCCCTCGTTATAAATGCCAAATAAAGATTCACGGATTGTTGGTTGGAAAAGAAAATAGTTTACTGCACAATTTTGACAGGCGCTTAGGCTTACAGGAAGTAGGTACCCCGTCCCCCGATCGCTTGTTTGCATTATATCCTAATTGAATAATCGTTTACTGCGCCACCTTTCATGCTGCTGTTGGCTACTCTTTTACACGAACAGTGGATAGAATAGAATAGAAACGACTTAAGACTGAGCTGACGCATTAAATGTGCAAACTACACTCAGCAAAAAAAAAAAAAAAAAAAAGAAAGAAAGAAAGTAAACGCTTTTTCAAGTTTAGATTTCTCATAAAGTGTTTTGCTGAAAGCTAATGTGTTGTATACCATATTGAAGGTAATTTGATTGGCTATCAACCGGGTAGGTCAACAAAAAGGGAAACTTTACACATGAGTGAACACCATTGTTTTTCTCTTCCAGGGCACAAAAGTAAAAATTGCAAAACTGCACAAGTTGTCATTCATGGGTATGTGCTCTTCCATAGAACAATAAGAACAAACAACAAATCATACGAAAAGAAACAGGAATTAAGTTGCAAAAATAAACTTTTGGTCTCTACATATGATACCTTTAAACCCAAAAGAACAATGAACGCTAAAAATAATGGAGGAAAATAAAGCATCTTATGTCAAATCTAAATTCAAATGAAATATGAGAAGAAGTAATACTTAACAAAATGGTAGAAATTTGAACTTTTAGAAACTTTTTAGAAAATTGTAAATAATGTTTGGTTCTTGAAATTGTCACATGGATTATTAAATCACTAGATTGAAAGAAATAAAGAAATTCTGTTCATTTAATCATCTTTATGCTTATTATTCCCTATGTCATTTGAAGTTTGACTTGACAGAAAATTCTTATTTTTCCCCTTTAGTTTCCCACTTTGTTTTTCTTAGAGGTTATAAAGAGATAAAGAGAACAATAACTTATTTTCCCATTTCATTTATGTCTCTCGTGTTAAACTGTTTTTTTTTTGTTGTCAATGTTATCGTGAAGGGCATTTGCAAATGAAAGAGAACATGTCAATTTTTGCAATTTTTAATTTTGTGCCTTAGAGGACAAAAACGAATGTGCTCACTCATGTGTAACGTTTTCTTCTTTTTTTTTACTAACCTATTAGCTTAATAGCCAATTAAATTACCTTTAATATGATATATAATACATTGATTTTCATAAAAATCTTCTATGAAAATATGACCTCGAAAAAGTGTTTACTTTCTTTTTGTGCTGATTATTACTGCTCTTTTGTACATCTGTAACGAATGGACAATTTTCATGTTGAAATACTTTGCACGCTATTTGACGCATGCCATGTTTCGTACATTACATATTGTTCACCTCGCTTTGATTATTCATTACAATATATCACTACTTTGATTTTTCACTGTTGTTGTATACTCTCTTCATTTTACGTTGTCTTGTTTACATTATTCCCTGTAACAAAGGAAAGTGAAGTAATGCTCTTTTTTATCGAAAAAAAAACAACAACATAAAAATAAATTTGAATTGTATTCAACCGACATATTGCAGCGGAAGAAAGTGCAAAAAGAAATTAGTCCACCAAAAGTTAAATTTGAATGATCTCTATGAAAGACTTAATCATAGTCTTTTGCTTCATGCTTAAATTTTAGCCGATTTGACAAGACTCTTTCTATTTTCTATCCTCTTTGATTCACCTGCAACGGTTACGAGTAACAGAGCAAACAAAAACAGTCGTAATTGGCCATGGTCATGACAGAGGACTCAGCTTACCGCAGATCTTTTGGAAAGCAGCAATAGTAAATCCACAACATGAACAACAACAGAGATTGAAATGGAATAGAAAGCGCAAATATTTGTCGAAAAGGTCACTTCAATTTCGTGGTTGGAGTGAAGCGAAACACATTCGGCAACTTTCTCGCTCGCGGGACAGTCAGGCAGGCGTCGAGAGAAATTGCCCGTGACTCATTTGTTTCCCTTACATCATTTTGCAGCCTTGGCAAAGACTAGTGGACGGCTTGTGGGCTGTTGCATGGGCTCCTAATTCATTCATCATGGCAGATTTTCTTTGCTTTTTGTTTTTTCTTGGTCTTTCCATCTTCTTCTCCTCCTCTACCTCCTCCTTCTTCTTTTCTTCCGTTCTCCTGTTGTTTAACCCTGCTGGAAAGAACACAATGTTCCTCCAGGGAGGTGGGCCACCTCCCTGGTTCCACAGTGTGAGAACCACAGTGTGAAATCTATTCACACTGTTAAATTCGAGCGTCTCAACAGTGTGAACACTATGTGAGTCGTCATTTCACAGTGTGAAACAAAGCATTATTATATGAACACTCTGCCAAATACCACACCACAGTGTCAAATCATCTTCACACTGCAAATTCGACCGTTTTCACATAGTCGACTATTATGAACACCCTGTGAACACACTGTGGGACACTGTGTTCTTTCCAGTAGGGAATTGTTTACTGACGAGAATGTTTTACAAAATTCCTCATGATCGTTCCGGAGTCTAATGATTTTTTTTTTTTCTTCTTTTAAGACCATTTTCGAGAGGCAATATTGGACGTAAGGACACTTTTGGTTACAATCACAGCATCCAACTATGATACTGATTCATCTATACATCTGCTATGCGGGTGCTAAATGGAAGACAGACAAAGGGGAAAAAACATGACGTTATATTTCAACGCATGAATCTCCCATTCTGCCTCTTTCTCTCGCGAGTGAATTTGTGTGAGTGTGCGTTTTTGTGTTTATGTTTGCGTAAGTATGTGTAGGGAGACAGTGAGAGAAAGAGATAACGCTAGAGATGAGTTATACACTTAGTGCTGTCAAATTAGCAAATAAGATATATATTAAGTTCAGAAAAGAATATATATAAACTTTTCTTGAGAGACGAATTTACCCCGAACATAATATACGTCGATTCAATGAATGAAAACATATCTGTAGAACACGTCAGTAATATTTCAAGAAAATAGAGTGACCTGTTCAAAATATATGAATTATGAATGTTTTGGTAAAATCCATGTGCTGTTATCATTTGATTAAAAGGCGGAAATAATTCATGAAGTCACAGCAGTGGGAAGATTTAAAGGAAACATAATATATATATATATATATATATATATATATATATATATATATATATGTAACGACAACAAATGGAGCCGGGACTCGCAGTGTTGGTTACGGGTGTTCTTTATTATTCGCAGGTTCTGATCGTCAACTGAACCCAAACCCTGAAAGATGTAAACATTATGTACAAGGGATATTGAGTACATTGTATTGTCATTGAATACATGAATGAATATTTGACATTAATATAGCATACACATTCTTATAATTCAGATGTGTTCACTCTTATTCGTTATGCTTTGTTGCGTCATTGCATCGTTATACATTCTGTATCGACATTCATTAGCATAATTTCTGCAACTTGTAATTGGCACATAGTCATTGATTATTGACATTTCATTCCAACAGTGAATGGTTACTTCTGATAATTCATGCTATACTCATTGAGTAATCGTTTCAGTCGCGTGATTATAGCTATTCCTTTGCGCTTACATATTTACAATAGCGAATCTCTAATTCGCATTAGGTTTCTCTCTAAAGTTAGTCAGAAGTTCTGGCACAGATTCCAATGTGAAAGCGTTTGCATTGGCTTAACTGTAGCTCTACTGTTCTCTAACAGGTGTTTCCATGTGAAAGCTCGTAGGTCGTAAATGTGTCAAGAATGCTCTCTCACTGACCAGAGAGGATTGAATGACCTTCTGTCCGAAGTCCGCTCACTAGGTTAAAGTGAATTTGCTCTGTTTTCTAGAATCTTGACGTCACAGTGTTTCTTGCTACAATGAATTGTTCTACACTGCTCTTGAATTCATCGATGTCTTGCTAACTAACTTGAGCAGGTAGTCACATTATATCAGAATAATGCATCTAAAGCAGAATGATTAGCAAATGTAATTAACAGACATCACATATAAAGAATTTACAATGATTGCAACTCAATCAGCAATAACAGATATTGATATCCAAATATTCTCTTATACAACTCAACACAATAAAGCAAGATTCTGTTTGCTCAAAGAACCAACAGTATACATTCAATACTGGACCTTATACCGTTAAACCATGGTTAAACACTCCTATCATCTTCAATAGGCAAGATATGGAAATAGGAAAAGGAATTAGGGGAAGAATGAAGAAGAAGGAGAGAGAGAGAGAGAGAGAGAGAGAGGGGGGGGGGGGGGTTCCTAGCCAGTGCATACTCCAATATGACTAGAACATTACATTCACGAGTGTTTACTCCACAATGTCGTCACACACACAATGTCAGCTAATCAAGATGTTGTGAAAGCAGCAATGAACATACATCTTCAAATTGTCAAGTCTATCTTTTAACCAGCTTTTCTAACAAGTTCTTCCTATTTGTCATCTCAACTTAACTCAACGTCCACTCACATAATGTAGGAGCTTGATAACCGATAAACATTGTCATATCAACCAATCTGAGTCTGAGGCAGGTTTGAGCCATACATTTCAGAAGTCAGATATATATGAACGACAATGAAATCTCATGATGTGCCCATGCACATTCGCATCACTCTGTTCAACATAACAGAGGATCCCTATTTCAACTCTATTTGAAATAGCAACAATGTTATCACTGATCTATAGCGCAAGTAGCAGCTCATAGATAATCCTAACACTATCTGGACAACATACTAGACTCGAACTAGACTTCACAGTTTAAGCTTGACAAAGAAGATAACTTACCCCTGCCGGAGACAAAGATAGCTGACTCCCGATCACTCGCTCTGCTTCAAAATATCTTGCTGCTTCTTCGTTGTCAAAGATTCCAATATGAAGTGAGGAGAGGAAAACTTCGCTATTTATTGGGTTTAGGACCCTTCCCAAAGATATATTTTAACTTTAAATTCCAATCCACCGACGCACAGTCCTACGTCACTTTTACTGCCACTTTGTTTGGGTGGAGGGCTATGTCTGGCCATGAGGTCATAGCTTGACCCAAGGAGGGCAGAGAGTGGACATTATGCCCAAATTTGGCAAGTAAAAGTGGAGAATGTGACCGGAAGGATTGGACTTCCTGAATGACGCAGGGTGACTCATTTTCCAGAAAATGTATTTCTATGTTACTTTTTGTTTTAATTTTTGATTCTTAGAAATCTTTCTTTCTCTTTGTTTTGACAAAAACCACAATGTTACATTCTCCCCTGCTTCATGTTGGCATCCCTGACAACATACCAATAAACATAATTATTTAATATCAATTAATGAGACACTTAATTTCTACCCGAAAGTAGAGTAAGTAGTAGCAAGTGCGACTTGCTAACATCTGCGAGAATCTCCTCAGTGACGGTTGGCGGCGGCTTTCCCTGCAGCCTAGCCGAGCGCCTTGGGAGTGGAGCTGACTCTGGTCCATCCTCTGGGCGCTCCCCTGCTTTTTCCAAAGCAGGGAGGTCGTCCTCCCTCATGATGACTGCTTCGCCGTCATCCGCCACAGGCACGCGATCGCTGTCGTTCCGGTAGTTGACGTCCGGGTTGTCACCTATACACGACTGCTCTGGGGACGTCAGGGCTCCTAAGCTATCTCCAGGTTCTCCGTCATCGCATCTGGGCATCATCCTCAATATCCAATTGAGGCCAGAGGAGGAACCACATGTATCCTCTCAAAACAGCATTACACTCGCCAGATGAATAGGGATTGCCTGAAGATAGTTCCAGAAGACCAGTCGGCGTCCTTGAAGCTGGATGTCGCTGTTGCTGAAGTTTACCATCTGGACAGGAGCTCTTCCCGAGGAGGGCACCCTTACGAAAGTAGGTAGGAGAACGAGTCCATTTGGTAATGTTGAGGCATCCCACTCCTCAACAACTGCGACTGAACGCTTGCTTCCTTACAGTTGAATAGACACGGCCAGAGACCATGAACATGACCGTTCTTCCACCCGTTCCGTCTTCAGCTTACTTCCGTTCAACACCTCGATTTCTGCTGATTTCTCCATCATGTCTCCGGCGAGGGGGCTGTCGATGACCAGTGAACTACGAATCCTGTCCGTGACGCCAATTTTTTTGTAACGACAACAAATGGAGCCGGGACTCGCAGTGTTGGTTACGGGTGTTCTTTATTATTCGCAGGTTCTGATCGTCAACTGAACCCAAACCCTGAAAGATGTAAACATTATGTACAAGGGATATTGAGTACATTGTATTGTCATTGAATACATGAATGAATATTTGACATTAATATAGCATACACATTCTTATAATTCAGATGTGTTCACTCTTATTCGTTATGCTTTGTTGCGTCATTGCATCGTTATACATTCTGTATCGACATTCATTAGCATAATTTCTGCAACTTGTAATTGGCACATAGTCATTGATTATTGACATTTCATTCCAACAGTGAATGGTTACTTCTGATAATTCATGCTATACTCATTGAGTAATCGTTTCAGTCGCGTGATTATAGCTATTCCTTTGCGCTTACATATTTACAATAGCGAATCTCTAATTCGCATTAGGTTTCTCTCTAAAGTTAGTCAGAAGTTCTGGCACAGATTCCAATGTGAAAGCGTTTGCATTGGCTTAACTGTAGCTCTACTGTTCTCTAACAGGTGTTTCCATGTGAAAGCTCGTAGGTCGTAAATGTGTCAAGAATGCTCTCTCACTGACCAGAGAGGATTGAATGACCTTCTGTCCGAAGTCCGCTCACTAGGTTAAAGTGAATTTGCTCTGTTTTCTAGAATCTTGACGTCACAGTGTTTCTTGCTACAATGAATTGTTCTACACTGCTCTTGAATTCATCGATGTCTTGCTAACTAACTTGAGCAGGTAGTCACATTATATCAGAATAATGCATCTAAAGCAGAATGATTAGCAAATGTAATTAACAGACATCACATATAAAGAATTTACAATGATTGCAACTCAATCAGCAATAACAGATATTGATATCCAAATATTCTCTTATACAACTCAACACAATAAAGCAAGATTCTGTTTGCTCAAAGAACCAACAGTATACATTCAATACTGGACCTTATACCGTTAAACCATGGTTAAACACTCCTATCATCTTCAATAGGCAAGATATGGAAATAGGAAAAGGAATTAGGGGAAGAATGAAGAAGAAGGAGAGAGAGAGAGAGAGAGAGAGAGAGGGGGGGGGGGGGTTCCTAGCCAGTGCATACTCCAATATGACTAGAACATTACATTCACGAGTGTTTACTCCACAATGTCGTCACACACACAATGTCAGCTAATCAAGATGTTGTGAAAGCAGCAATGAACATACATCTTCAAATTGTCAAGTCTATCTTTTAACCAGCTTTTCTAACAAGTTCTTCCTATTTGTCATCTCAACTTAACTCAACGTCCACTCACATAATGTAGGAGCTTGATAACCGATAAACATTGTCATATCAACCAATCTGAGTCTGAGGCAGGTTTGAGCCATACATTTCAGAAGTCAGATATATATGAACGACAATGAAATCTCATGATGTGCCCATGCACATTCGCATCACTCTGTTCAACATAACAGAGGATCCCTATTTCAACTCTATTTGAAATAGCAACAATGTTATCACTGATCTATAGCGCAAGTAGCAGCTCATAGATAATCCTAACACTATCTGGACAACATACTAGACTCGAACTAGACTTCACAGTTTAAGCTTGACAAAGAAGATAACTTACCCCTGCCGGAGACAAAGATAGCTGACTCCCGATCACTCGCTCTGCTTCAAAATATCTTGCTGCTTCTTCGTTGTCAAAGATTCCAATATGAAGTGAGGAGAGGAAAACTTCGCTATTTATTGGGTTTAGGACCCTTCCCAAAGATATATTTTAACTTTAAATTCCAATCCACCGACGCACAGTCCTACGTCACTTTTACTGCCACTTTGTTTGGGTGGAGGGCTATGTCTGGCCATGAGGTCATAGCTTGACCCAAGGAGGGCAGAGAGTGGACATTATGCCCAAATTTGGCAAGTAAAAGTGGAGAATGTGACCGGAAGGATTGGACTTCCTGAATGACGCAGGGTGACTCATTTTCCAGAAAATGTATTTCTATGTTACTTTTTGTTTTAATTTTTGATTCTTAGAAATCTTTCTTTCTCTTTGTTTTGACAAAAACCACAATGTTACATATATATATATATATATATATATATAGTGTGTGATGATGCTGATATTCCTACCGTACGCCTCTGTCATCTTAGATGAAATTATAGTTGAGACAATGTAGATAACAGAAGATGTCGCATGAAACCCCACTCCTGCCTGACATGCACCACCGCACACAAACCTTCCCCCAACATCACATGATCACTCACATCCCGCCACAAGACAGCCACAAGACATCCAGGCAACTAAAACGTCTGCTTAGCAGGTAATTATTTTATTTAGTTTATTTATGATATATGTTTGATAATTTTTATTGTATGATATGTTTGTATGCTACATATACTCACTATATACTTATTTACAGTTACACATCGTTGAATGTGTTGCAAAGTGCCAAAAATATTGCCAAGTATGCCATGTAACTATCAACTCATGCTCAACTTATATTTGATATATTGTGTTTATGACTCCAGATTTGTTATTCTCAAAAACATATAATTCGTTTCACAAACAGATATTAAAGCTGAGGAAGACCACGGTCGAAAGCTTCACAACTCTGCCGGTTTCATGCGACATCTTCTGTTATTTACATTGTCTCAACTATATATATATATATATATATATATATATATATATATATATATATATATATATATATATATATATACATATATACAATATACATACAGATAATCCTACATAAATCTAATTCATGAAAGTACGCACTGTCTCAGTGCTGACGTTTGTTATTAGTCATACAAATAGTATCCCTTCGTCCTGGTGGACCTAAATCAAATTAAAGGAAACCAAAATCCAAAGAGAAATGTCGATTGAGTGAAAGCAGCACCATTAGTAGAGCACATAAGTGAAAGTTTGAGGAAAATCGAACAATCGATGCAAAAGTTTTGGTGTTGGAACCAATGGATAAGGAGACTACTTGAGTTTATGACATCATTGTGTGACCAACAATATAAAGAAAATATAAAGAAAATTTAAAATTCTTTCACTTTTCTATAGCGGAATGAAAAAGCACTTGACAAACCGCTTTTAGATGGCAGGGGAATAATTACTACCTTTAACATATGTCATTATCAAGTTGATGGAATGTGTAATTTTTTTCGGAAAATATTTTCTTTTGTGGAATTCTCTTTATATTTTCTTTATATTGTTGTCCACACATGACGTTATGAACTGAAGTAGTCTCCTTATCCAGTCATTACAACACCAAAACTTTAAAAATTCATACCTTTTGCATCGAGTGTCCGATTTTCCTCAAACTTTCACTAATGTGCATGTTCTTCTAATGTTGCTGCTGTCACACAATCCACATTGCTCTTTGGGTTTTGGTTTCATTTAATGCTTTTTACCAGTATAGAGAAAGGAGCTATCACGAGGAATTCACTTTTCTTGATATCGTTCCGAGAGACTATACTGTCTCTTCACAAACCATTGCAATGAATCGATGGAAACTTGTAAGTTTCATTACTTTTGAACGGATTGCCAGATTTTCCTCAAACCTCACTGGATATTATACAAATATTTCATGCATTGACTTTAGCCACGTATGTTTTTTGAGTAAATCCTCCCCTAACTCGATGGAAACAATGTAGAACCGAAGAGCATACCTAAAATATTCTTAAACAGTGTTTTCCTTTCTTTCTCCTGGCAATGTTGTTGCTTTCTTTTTCTTGCCAGCCAACCCTGACCCAAACTCCATAAATCTTGCTTCGACTGACGCAGTAATTTGCTTCCTTCTTTCTTCAATTGTCCAATGGTTCCAAAGTCAAAACTATAGCAAAGTTTCCACAATTACAACGCAACGTGAAAGAGGGCCTAAAAGAGAGTTCGCAGGAACCACGCAGAAAAAAAGGAAGAAGAATGCTTTATGGCTACGATAGGTTTGCTGGAGCGTGACACACTGTTGGTTTTTCTCACAAGGCGTTTATTTGTTCGATGATTTTTTTTTCCTCCATTTTTTTTTTGTCTGTTCAACTTGTGGAGTTCGCCATTCCAACAAATACCCCTTGAATAGAGATTGTAAGGATTGTAGATATTTACCCCGCTAAAAAGGAGTCTGGTTCGACTTCCCACAAACGAAAGATTTTTTGTTTCAATTCTCCTTAACGAAGAATCCCTTGTGGGCACTTCTGGCCACATAACTTCCTTTTCTCTTTAACTTGAAAAGCAGCCTCATTACTTTTTATTATCCACTCACTTGCTCTGGTATTGTCCTCAAATTCCCCTTGCCCCATAAACCTTGTACGATGCACTCTAATTTGATAACATCATGGGTCAACAAGAGTAAATGTACTTAACATTAAGCTGTTAATTGTTACCCGAAACTTTTTGCCTCCCGCATATAGATAGTTCCTCTTTGACTATTCATTCGTGTTGACGTCAGCAAAGAATGAGGGAAGAATATGATGAAGGATAATTTCAGTATCATCATATTATTCAGGATAATAAATTGCATTATTCACCATTTGCAGATGAAACATAAACCACGCCCAGGTTCAGAGCTTCAAAATAGTTCTAAAATCTCAATTAGGGATAGAAACGACCAATGTCAAAATGTTAACCAGCATAGTCAATGTTAAGTATTGATGAATATGCAAAATGTGTACAATGGCTATGATAAAATTGTCTACAGTTATGGTTTATTGAGAAAAATTGTGATATCTCTTTTTTTAAAATCATTTTAAGGTTTATTGTGAAATTTTTATATTGTAGGATGTTTGTGATACAACTGACCAACACATATGCATCAAATGTGATATCTTGAAAATTTTTTTAATCAATGCTCCCGATTTGTAGACAATACCTTTAAATCAGCGTCTTAGTATGCTGGGGATGCTAGGCAAGTACTTTGCTTTAACATGATTTTGTTGTATAAGCTATTTATTTTGGAAATGCCGAATGATTACTGATATTGGTGATAGTTAAAATCAAAGTCATGTTTTAAGGCAATAATGATAATCATAATGATAGTAATGTAATGTTGAAATAAAATCAATAACAACAACAGCAACGTCAAAATAACAATGATAACATTATCCACTGGATATCGCGGGAGGGAAAGAAAATTTGTAGATTAATTGGTGAAAGTGATCTCGACTTTTCTAGAAAGGAGTCGTCATCGTTAGAAACAAAACAAAACAAATCATGAAAGTCCGCCAACGGCAAAATATCATGCGCTCAATTCATGTCATTATTTGTCCAATTTGTACAATCCCTCCTCCCGCGTGAAACAATAGAATAAAAGATGGATATAGAAAGAGGAAAGACCATTAGAAATAGACGTAGCCATTCTAGCAAAGCAGTCTATTCTCACAATCACAAAGCGACAAGTGTCTACGATAGACTACACCCTTTGAAAGATATTGTGGGGCCATTGTCAAGGAAATAATATGTTGTAGGTCATCATATTTATCATCCATTTTAATAGGTGCTTGACGACGAAACTCCTCCCACGGCCCCTAAACACGATATATTCGAATGCAGACAACATTGGGACAAGGGATTTATTATTATTCAACACGCGGCAGATGCCATCTCTCGAGACAGAAAAATCCAATTTCTGCCACATATGCTCCCACATTCTGACGAAAGACGTGCTTGAACAAATAGCACTTTACCTTCTGTCGCGTCTTTTATTCGATTGTCTCCATTTTGCCAGCAACACGATGTCCTCAAATATTCTAAGATGAATCACGAACTCGATGTTCGGAGAAACCATAAACTTCAGTTTAAGATTCTCTAGACACGTTTCCTGGTATTGGTGCTCCCAAGACATTGCAAGAGCTGAGGTGACTTCTTTCTTTTGTAGAAGTAAATCTATGGTTTCACTGTGTTCGTGAATGCACGTTGATGGCAGCACTCTAGAGCACCACCCTTTGTCCCCACCTCCCACTAAACACCATGGTCTGACACCGTACGTACGTGCGCTCACGTGCGGTGAGACAGTACTGGAAGCACAGATGTGAGTGCACGCTAAGAACACACGCGAACAATTATTTGCTCACGCTTCTCACTTCATCAAATCTGTTATGATGCGCACAGCGAAATCGGACGCTAAAGCTCCGCACACGCGAAAACAGAGCTCCGCCCGCACTACCAATGGTAGTGGTACAGTTTCATCAGCGAATGAGAGACTCCGTGCTATATTGCTCTCTTCAAGTGCGTAAAGACTTGGATATCACTGGAATAAACACTTGGCAGTCAATTGGAGGACAGATGATGTGAAAGTGCCCTGGGAGAGAACCCTTGTCAAAGGAAATCGTTTGGAATAGTTTCAACGTGGCATCATTGTTATCATATGCGTAAACTGATCTCCAAAAGACCAGGTGGGAGTTGTAACTCAAGGTATAGCGCGGTTGTTTTGTCAAACTTCTTCAACCCCGACGACCAGCAATTGGTTTCCCTCGTATTCGCTCTCGCATTCGAGAAGCAAGGAATAAATACAAACAGGGAAAAAGTGAAAGTACGTCGAGAATCGATGTCCATGAAGGTTGACTTATGATTGTATGACTCGACTCTTTGGAATGGACGGAAGTTTGAAACTCGGATCAACAAGAAAGGGAAATAACTTCACTCGGCAGTAGAGGAATATTCCCGTCGGAATTCGGATTGAAATTGGACTGTTGGAATATCGAACGCTCGTGTGACTTCATTTTTTTCCACCCCTCCCTGGCCCTGTCATCTTCTTGTATCGTCGTACTTCTTTTGAGAGGAGGAGGACGAGTTGAAGAGAGGTGTCTGTCAGACGAGACGCTCTCTTCCTGAAATCGGCGGGGTCAAGGTCAAAGGTGAAACATCCGAGTTTGTCACTCGTTTGTCATTAATTTTGTCACCAAAGTCTGCCTCGTGTTGTTTTGACCTAACGAGTTCTAAATTGGTAAGGGGCGGGCGCTGGCTCATCTAACAGGTTCACTCGCGCTCGCTTATTATCGTCACAACAGATTTGGTGTGTCGACCGCATGCGCATTGCATCGTAACGGGTCGTGTGTCGTCGTATGGATGTATGCTAACTTCTCTTATGGATGATATGAAGGATTCATAAACGTTACACGTTGTATACGTCAATCAATTTGTTTGTTTTTTTCATTCAAGTAGAAATTTTCGCTTTTTGTTGAGGGGGAAATCATGGCAAATTTAAGTGCTACAGCAGTCCCATTAAGTGCATCGATGTCTGAGGGACCGACAATACTCGCCTCGCCATCGGGCAAAGAGAACGATGGAGACATGTT
This sequence comes from Diadema setosum, assembly GCF_964275005.1. NCBI lineage: Eukaryota > Metazoa > Echinodermata > Echinoidea > Diadematoida > Diadematidae > Diadema > Diadema setosum. The sequence continues at coordinate 13,011,303 of NC_092704.1, read as the reverse complement.
CCGTTTCACGGATTACACACAGCGGGCGATCGTGGCTTCGATGTTTATCCTAGCCTGCATCTTGGGGACAGTGGGTAATTCCCTGGTAATTATGGCTGTCATGTTCTCGCGGAAACTGCGGACGATCACGAACGTGTTTGTGGTGAACCTCGCCGTGGCCGATCTCCTAACATCCCTGGTGCTCGCGTGGAACGCCGTGGCTCTCCTCGCGAAGGACGGCTGGCCGCTGCCCGAGTGGATGTGCAGTGCGGCCGCTGGGATCCTCTTCACCTGTGTGGGGTGCAGCATGTACACCCTGGCCTCAATCGCGCTCAACCGCTGGATCCTCATCACCAAGCGGTTGCAGAGCTACCAGGCGATATTCACCGTGCAGAAGATGGCGATCTGGATCGCGCTCAGCTGGTTGATCCCCTTCTCTCTCTGCGTCATCCCCGCCCTCGCCGGCCTCGGCGAACTCGGTTACAACGCCAAGTACAGCACCTGCAGTCAGAAGTCCAACCACCCGCTGTCGAACTACTACGACATCCTGCAGGCGCTCGGTTGCTACCCAATCCCCCTGGTTATCATCATCGTCTGCTACATCAAGATCTTCCTCCACCTCAGGCACCATCTCAAGTCTATGTTATCATCGTCGGTATCGAGCCCCAGCAGCATGGACGGTGAGCTGTCCTCCTCGGTCATCGATACCTCGGTCCCCAACTTCCAAAAGTGAGTAGCAAAGCAAAGTGTTCCTTATCATAGTATAGACCTCATCATCATCATCATCATCAGTCAACACCATCACACCATCAACTCAACTGCAACTGCAAATGTCATAGAGTCCTATTTCAGAGGGAACATTTCTCCCCCAATACTCGATTTGTGAGACTGGGAGGGGGATTAGTGAAAATGCACACTCGGGAATTAAAGAGGGAAATGATCAGATAATAATGTGTTTCAAACGCAGATCAAGAAATCTTTCAACTTGGGTTGATTCCTCGTTGTACCTTCTCTACAGGTAGAAACTTCACAAGTACCACGGACCATAAGTCCAACGATTTTTTTTTTTAATCTCTCAAACCAATTGCACTGTGCAAAAATCTGAGAAAAATCTGAGAATAAAATTCTGAATCAAAAAGGTAATCATTCCTTTTACTTGTTGCTGAAATACATTGCAGGCAAATACTATTTTTCCTAGCTTCTTAGAAAGTCTGATCTACTGTTCTTTCTGTTACCTATGGAAGAAAAAAAAAAAATGTTTTTATTAGGCCGCACAATTGTGACATCTCAAATTATGTTGTAGCGCTCGGAGCTGTAGAGGGCAGCACATAGATTCAACAAGAACTTCGAAAAAGTCCAAACTTTATTTGTAGCAGATTGAACATGACACAACGAACATGACACAACGCACATACACACACACACACACACAATCACACACGCACACAACACATGCAGGCACACCTTCACACAAACAAGCACACACACACACACACACACACACACACACACATAATTATAATGTTATGTATCTTTTATGTGTCTGCTATTCAAATGAGCAACTCCTGCTGTTTTTTTTCTGAAGCCGTCAAGCTTTCGCTGCGCAACAGCTGAACACAAAGAAGTTGCTGGCACGCAGGAGGGGTTTCGAGGTAGTCCAGATTCATCCCCCCCCCTCCCCCCCGGGGAGGGGGATGGAGGGGGGGGGTGGGGTCCTTTGTGTAATCCTTATCTTACGAATCACAGTTATATTGTCTTCTACCGCATTCACATTGGTTTTAGAAAAAATGTATCGGTGTTGCACTGAGATATTACTTTGTTGTTATTTTTTTTTACTTGTTTGTCTGTTTGTTTTACATGCATGTTTTAATCATCTTTTGATTGAGTATGGCAAAGTTTAGGGTCGATGAAATTTCAGTCCAAGCCGTCAGGTGATTGTGCATGTCTGCATAACCATTATGAAAAGCCACTCAAATCAGTTGTCCTGTAAAACTAGATTATCAACATCCTGCCGAGACTGTTGATGGTGCATGGTGCAACAGTGCAATATGATTGATTTACATTTAACTGCTTTTGTGATTCAGGGGAATATGGATTAAAATTATTTTGCTCATGATTTTGATTCTTCCTGGTATATGGTACAACTTTGAACGTAGGTCCTACCCTTTTTTTTTTCAGAGTACTGCACGGAAATAAAAGTATCGATAAGCGCTGTGCAATGTGAACATTCTATTTATGGGGCAAGTTTGTTTGCTTGATTTTATTTCTGCATTCAATCAGATGCAATTTGAATACAAACTTCAAAAAGCACAAAGAACAAAGAATAACAGGTGCAGTGAAATAAATCGATAACAGTAAATAGATACACATAGGTGATTGCATTGAGCAATGTAGATACACAGAAACATAAAATAAGATATACAGTATTTTTTTCAGTAAACAACAGAGATCAAGGAATGCAGGAGACCACCATCATAAGCGATTAAAGGGAAGATAAACCCCAAGAGCAATGTGGATTGAGTGAAAGCAGCAACATTAGTAGAACACATCAGTGAAAGTTTGAGGAAAATCGGACAATCGATGCAAAAGTTATGAATTTTTAAAGTTTTGGTGTTGGAACCGCTGGATGAGGAGACTACTAGAGGATATGACGTATGAGTGGACAACAATACAAAGAAAATATAAAGGAAATTCAACAAAAATTCACTTTTCTAGAATCATGAAAGAGCAATGGACCAACCTCTTTCAGAAAGCAGGGGGAATAATTGCTACCCTTAACATATGTCAATATCAAGTTGATGGAATTTGTAATTTTCATGAAAAATTGATTTTTGTAGAATTTTCTTTATATTTTCTTAGTATTGTTGTCCACTCATACGTCATAACCTCTAGTAGTCTCCTCATCCAGCGGTTCCAACACCAAAACTTTAAAAATTCATAACTTTTGCATCGATTGTGCGATTTTCTTCAAACTTTCACTGATATGTTCTACTAATGTTGCTGCTTTCACTCAATCCACATTGCTCTTGGGGTTTATCTTCCCTTTAAGCTTGAAATGGATGGAGGCCTCATAAAATGACTATCCAACGACATAACTCTCTAACATAAGTGGGGTAGGATTGCTAAAACCGAAAGAGCTTCGCAAGAAATTTGGCATTATCGAATGATTGCTGATTACACGTGATGTGTCTATGAACTCTTTGGAAAAAAAATAATATGTCAGACAGAGTCATTTAACCCATTCATGCCTTTGTCTCAAGTTTACCACTGCTGTTGCGCACGCTCCGGATTTTGCTGCTGGCCCTGATCGGGTTAATCCAATGTAGGGCCTATTTGATTCCTTTGCTGGACCCACCGCCTCTTCATTTCCACTAAACAGCTGATATCCCTTCTGTCAGTCATTACATATAACTGTCTGTTTTTGTTTATTTGGTTTTTTTAATCCTGGCATCTCTTTGTCTGACAGACCCAGATTGGTAAAACGGGAGAAAGTTTATATACCCGTCAAACACACGTAACCCTATAGTCATTATCCAATAGTGTCAAGGTTGTCCGTTTGGGACCATTATTCCCATGTTAGGCGAACCGCTCTGCTGGAAAAGAGGACCCCCTTTGTTACGCGATGAGACGATGACATGCGATCTCAATTCCGTAGTTTAAAGGGGAAGGCTAGTAACTGATCAGTGGGAATCAGTGAAAATGCTGGGAGATGATTGTGGCAATCCTTATGGGATTCATTCAAGAGTTCATTGTATATCTATTGTTGTGTGAAAATGATTTGCTTCAGAATGGTCTCATATTCAAGTAATGTGCAGTTTAATGCTTCCAGGTTAGCGTCCCTGGTCAGTGACGGAGCATTAATCTGCACATTACTTGAATATGAGACCGTTCTAAAGCAAATCATTTTCACACAACAATAGATATACAATGAACTCTTGAATGAATCCCATAAGGATTGTCACAATCATCTCCCAGCATTTCCACTGATTCCCACTGATCAGTTACTAGCCTTCCCCTTTAAAGCGAAAAAAAAAAAGTCCTGGAATCGCATCTTTTGATAACATTTTCTGTCATTGTAGGTAGAATTTCCAAGCGTTCATACCAAGTTACATAGGGCATCCCCACTCGTTCGTTATCGCGTTTCTCTCTCCCACAAAGAAGTGACAAGTGCAAATTGAGTTGCCTTTTTTTCTTGTCGAGTGGGGCTAGGGTAGGGGTGTCGTGTGGCATTGACTTCATATAGCGTAACTTGACATAGGTCCTACATAATGTCAGTTCCAGCTGAGTAACAAGTTCCGATTTTTCCTCTCTTATTTTGTGTGTGTCTGTGACAGATGTTTAGCTCACGAATCACGTCTAAACCTCCGAGTTGGAAATACTGCTTTGATAAGCAGAATAGATTAGTGGGCAACCGCTAAAACACTATGCATTTCGCTCTATAGGGATGGTAGTTTTGGTAGAGATGGGGAATTCCGATTTGAACTTTTTACGAGATAATTAGAAATAACGTATCAAATATTAATTTAAAGAACGTACAATTCAAATGGTAATTAAAAGTTTCTTTGAAGAAAATTGGTTTGCAATAGCTGACATATCCAAAAACATAGTAAAACAAAGTGGGCCTAATAAAAGCTGGGTCTCAACCTTTACTAGCACCTCTTTGTTTATGGATATCTCAGCCATTTCAAAATCAATTTTCATCACATAGATTGTGAATTTCTCTTAGAATTGTATGCCCTTTCATATTTCATAAGAGGTTTCTCATTATGTCTCCAAAAAAAAAGTTGGAAACCTGATGACAATCTCAAGCAATCACTTTATGATCTCAACCAAAACTAATCCATCCATTTAACGGGTGAGGATGAAAGTTTTCTCCACCTCCAACCTCTGCCGAAGTGGACAGTGAACGTGGACCGTTTGCTTTACAAGGCCTCCCTGGTCTCAGGTCCTTATACCTCTGTTACTTGCTCTCGAAACCTTCCTGTATACCTTGGGTCAGACTCGTCATGAAACGATTATGTAGGGACAAAATAACCTGTTCATGTTACGTAACTCGAAAACAAATTGATCCTCACGGAATCCCCTTCCTTTTCCGGTCCCTCATTAAATCTTTTCGTTTTCATTATATCTTTTACTTGATATACGGGGCAATGAAATCCGCTGTTAAATGCTCCCAGCTGCTTTTAAATACCCGCTCCCTTCGGCGCGTGATGCGGCGATTCTGGTAACTCCTTTACTGTCTGGAGCCATTGTTTTTTGATTTATTCGAAGGAGGTTCTGTGTACAAATTCCAAGTCGCCATGGGAGGAAGATTTCGAAACCAAATGGAGACGGGAAAACCGACGATGATAATTCATGTCATCTGTCTCAAAAATATCTGCTTCTGCTATGAAGATAAAAATGGAGGAACATAGATAGACAGATTGACAGACAGATATATAATAGCTAGGTAGATAATGAGATAGATAGATAATGAGATAGATAGATAGATAGATAGATAGATAGATAGATAGATAATTAGAAAGATAGATAATTAGATAAATAGATAGATAGATAGATAGATAGATAGATAATAATTATAATAATAATAATTATTATTATTTATTCGACCAGGTAAAGAATATAGGATACATGTCACAAAATTAGATAGATAGATAGATAGATAGATAGATGGATAATTAGATAGGTTGATAGATAGATAGACAGATAGATGACTAGATAGATAGACAGATAGATGATTAGATAGATAGATAGATAGATAGATAGATAGACAGATAGCTAGATGGATAATTAGATAGGTAGATAGATAGATAGACAGATAGATGACTAGATAGATAGACAGATAGATGATTAGATAGATAGATAGATAGATATACAGAGATTGAGGGAGGGAGAGATGAGGACTGAAATTGGACACGAAATTAACATCATGTAATCTTTAAATCCCCATTTATGATTTATGTCTCATAGAATATTGAAACAATGACTAACTCACCGCATTGAATAGTACAATACTGCTGTATCGTTGATTGCATGCCTGATTTGAAGAAATAGGGTCAATTGTGATGTACGTACAAAGGGAATGATGACAATATGAATGTCATAGGACACAGTTACAGACATATTATGCATAGGGGTGCAGAGCTAGGGGTGCGGACGGGAGAATGTGGGTGGGCTGTGTCTTGACTGCTTTGGTTAGCAGACGAAATTGTTAGTTTGTTCACCCCCACGCCTTTTTTCTTCAAAATGGGCAGACGATTCATGTACTTTTCCCCGCGGGCTCTCAATCGCCGCGTTCCTGTGAGTAGGAACATATCGATGAGAGAAGTTCGTTATCTAACATAAACTCAGATAGGCCTTATCCCCACATTACAATCTTATCCTTATGATTACAAATGACGCAATATGGCGTTAAGCTATAATAATGAAGCTGACACACCCTGCCGCAGCAACCTTAAATTTAATACAAGGGGGATCAAGGGTGGTCTGCGATAGAAATAGAGTCAATATTGTCCCATAAATGACTATCCCAAACATATATCTTTACGACCTTAATGATCATAGATATGACCTTCAAGGTCCAATATGTATGCCTTTTGCCTTCGTAAGATACCCTTGGGTTTTCTTGCTTGTTTTCTTACAAGGATTTTTTTTTTCTTGTTTTTCTTTTAACGATTTGCAGTAAATTTTTATTTGCTGATATTCTAGACAAAGATCAGTGTTGTTCTAGACGTTGGATGCAGTAGGTTTACAAATATTTTGCACACAAATGTGAGCTTCATGTCTTCACTCTGATATATTTCATTCATCTTCCTATAAATAGCGTAGGGCCGTCTTCCTATTCAGACTTTGCTTATGAAGATTGTTCCCTGCATTCCACTTATTTTCTGGAAACTTTACCGTGCATTTGGCCACATAAGTGATGATCAGGGTATGATATTAAAGTCAACACAAGTCAACACTTGCATTGTATAGGTCCTTTACTCTCTCTTGCTCAAGACAAACGTTATCATGGAGTGAGGTTTTCCTAGACAGAAGAAACCGCACATGGTGGCGCTCACGACTATAGACCACCCGATGGTCAGTCACTTTGCCATTTACATATTTAGACAATTGACTGGTCATTATTCTCGTTAGCAGGACTAAATATGGACACTATAAATGCCATCAGTGATTGTTTGTGATTTTTGTCGTCCACACCTCGTCGTGTCGTTATCAGTTTGACCGAGCGACCTCCCTGTTCCCCCCCCCCCCCAACTCTACAAGATTATTTAGACCGATATCATGCCATGCAGCTACTGCAGCCCCATGATCATAGGGTCTACTGTGTAATCGTTTTTAGTTATCATCATGATTTTGAATAGCAAAACTATCATAGTTATGACGATGACGTAGCCTTGTGTCAAGCCAGCAACGTCATTAACATTCGAGGGTGGCCTTGAAGTTGACGACGTGTATTATGAACGTAACTTGTCTATTTTTATTTTTCATTTTTTAGCATTTTTTTTTTAAAGAGATGTAACATGTATTTAGCTATGTTATACACTGATACTAAGTATCAAAAGCTGGCAACATCGGAAGTAGTTATTGACCGTACGTATTCTTGATGCCACTTCAGTGTGATACTAATAATAGGATCAAGAAGTACTCGCTAACCCTGAGCTTCCCGGTAAGATCTTTTGCGAACCATCATTTATAGCACACAAACTAATCAATTATATATATAAAAAAAACCAACCTGACATCCCCACCTCTAAACTGTAATAGTATACACTTAAGTGCAGATAGATTAATTTTCTCTCCACTTAAAAAGCATGACGAAAATGTTGAAGAATGTTTTCTAATTGATATGATAAACATTATTAACCATTGACACGGCTTAATTGCTTTCAAGAATGCATAAAAGAAGGGACTCTTTACTCAATGAAGGATTACGAGTATAGCGCAACCAGGGAAATGAATTCCACCTCCTTCTTTTGACCTGGTTTGACAAACTGACCACACCTTTCAAAGAGAGATGTGTTCGAAGATTTGAAGTCAAATTTAGCTCATTTCTGTTTAAACCTTGTGTAAGTTTTCCTCCATATTTCTCTAGAGCCTCCTAAACATTTTCCTGGAGATGAAATCTTCCCTTGATTGTACTCCAAAAAAAAAAAAAAGCTTATGTTGTTGTTTTGTATATAACTCATTTAAAAAAAGTTTTATCTTCCTTTTAAAACGATGCATATCTTGCGTGCGTGGTAAGATTGATGGAGTCTCGAATGAGATAATACATATACATCAGAAAAAAGGGAGGAATGTCACATTCTCTGCCATTGTCCTGACATATTTGTGCCGAAACGATCGCCAGGGAAACGCCTAGGGCAAGTGAAGCGGAGTAGAATCTCATGTTTCTTCGTATCACTTTTTTTTTTTCGTAGAAGCTTATCATCTTGATACATTCCCCTGACCATGCATCGTCGTCTGCGTAGAAATGTTTTTGTTTGTTATGTCATATTGTTCTTCACAAAGTTAACAGCACCTCGGCAGATACATTGTTGTCATCTTTGATTAAGATATATGCATATCATAGATGTTTTGTCACTCTATGAACGTGCACATCAGAAGATGTTAATTTTCTCTCTCTTCTTTTCATTTCGTTTCATTATATTATTTTTATTTTCTTCTCCAAAATGACTGAGAGTGACGTAACGGGCACATTAAACCGAGACAATCATGGGACACCGTCGACTTTGGACTACTCTCAGCTTTACATCTAATGTCTTGATCTTCTCCATTACCTTTTGATTTTGTTCGAGTCTTTTGTCAATGTTTTGTTACGAGATTGTCACCGGTGATAATCGACACAATCTTGGCCGAAAAGTGCGAGTTAATGTAATCTATACCTTACGATACCTTCCACTCTCCTGTACAGCTGATCTGAGGTGTACTGTTCTGTTTTTTTGAACAGGTATCTGTATTATTTTGATCCACTGGTCACGTTAACTGAGTGTGTCATGTATCGAGGCTTCGATTATTACCAGTATCCCGTAGAAAAACTGGTTTCAATAGGATTCGAGCAAGGTCAAATAGGATATCGGGTTGCGAAGATGAAAAGGATTCGGAAATATCTATGACCCTCGAGTTCGAGTTCAACGACTACCCGCTAAATTCATCGATGTGGATCCGCCGGTGTGCAAAAAATCGGAAGTGAACCCTCACAGTATTGGGGTGCTTATTGTAATTCACACGGCCTCCAGACCACGAAGAGTGCATCTCGACTGCACCTCTCGTCACAAGCAGACTAAATACAGTATTCAGATTCTATTAGCAACATCTTGATAAAGTAATGAAATTAGATTCTTTTTTTGGGGGGGGGGGGATGGGGGAGAGATTGGACAGTCACTCTTGGATCTAAATGGAATCAGGGAGGTGCCCCACCTCCCTGATCGAATGGTGTATAGACGGCTCGTTAGTTATACTTATAACTTCTCCCAACTTTGGGATCTTGCAATAGTGTAGGTCCAGAGGACTTATACTAATAGGAGCAGGTTATGGCTAGTATTTTCTTCATATCTGAGGCAGTTGTCATTAGAATAACCCCAAAACAAAGATGAGAACAAAACCCAGAAATGTTCTACTTATGTAAACATTATTCCATCCATATAATTCCAAAGTCATCGGGGGCTTTATACAGCAAGCTCCGCATTCCCGTGGGCAATAAGCACAGCATCTGAAGACGTCATTCACCGACAATAACGTTACCGTGCCATGGTCAGCCCTGTATCGTTGAGGCAGCATGTTCTAACTACTGTGTCAGACCAAGGAGGTGTGATACCCCCTTCGTTGTTCAGACAGACGCAGTATATTTGGGCTTTTAATTTAGCTTTTATTCCAGACAATGCGAGGCGGATTCGGCAGGTCGCTTATAATCTAGAATCGAGACTTAATATCATTGAATTGTTGCTGGCGACATAATCGGATCATGCGGACAACGAAACCAAGCCAACGCAGTGGTTCAGCGTGAAATTATCGGACGTTGACATCATAATTTTGCCATTGATAACCACTAATAGAAGAAATAAATGGAAAGAGAAAATAGCTACACTTTGATGCCAATGCGCAAGTTTTTACATTGATCGCTTCTTTCTTTGAATCCTCGCTCACTTTTCGATGGGGAAAAAAGAAAATCCTGCGAGGAATTTGAACAAAAGCGCGCCTTTCACCATTTTCTTCCCCTCACATTCACCTCCTCCCGTTTCGTTTTTAGCCAGCCCTTTGTTTGCACAGTTCATGTACTGTAGACTGCTAAATGAACTGGATGGAATATAAGGGAAGCGTAAAATCGGCCCCCGTGGCCACAAACCTATTCATGTATTCAAGTGCTCGACGGGAGGGGAACACATTCAGGCACTATTTTGTTATTTTTTTTTTTGGCGTTTTTTTTTTAATCCCCTTCCTTTTTCTCCACAGATAAATGGTGAATAAAACCTAGCAAAACTACGACAACAATGCGACTGCAAGACTTTCCCGTCTTATATACAAATATAGTTAAATCATCAGAGAAAGAGAGAGAGAGAGAGAGAGAGAGATGTAAGTTTGTACTGTATCTGGTAATTTTCCTCATATGTGGCTACTGTAAGTGAATATTAATGTTACAACAAATATAACGGTCCTGCTCATAATTGGAGAATATCTTCCACGCTTCCGCCCCCCCCCCCCGACGAAATTACCTGCAGACTTTAGCTCTCATTAGACTGTTTTATCAGTCAGTCTGCTATATACATTATCCGTGTTATTTAGCAAGTAAGTTTTTAATTTTGCTCTGATTTTTCTCTACCTTTTTTTTATGATGACCAATATGTGTGATTATATTTGAAAAGTTTTATGCAATCGATCATCCCTAGTTCTGTACTATTTTGTTTTCGATTTTATTTTGAAGTATGATGCCATCTTTGAAACCAATAATTTTGGTTTCCAATTAGCTTAACCAATAAAACAGTCAACAGGGGGGAGGGGTATAGTTGAAGAGTTTGTTTGCAAAAACCGATAAGTCCATATTTGTAAAATGGAGATATTTGCGATTAAAGGTCAAGAAAAATAAAGAGAATAATAAGAAAAGTCTTGCTTCTTTTGACAATAACTTCAAAAATATACCTTTATATGTAGTGACCAATATATCATTTAAAAGGTATTATTTTGTACTTTATGACAGAGACCGTACTTCAAAATCTTCAAAAATGGACTTATCGGTTTTTGCAAACAAACTCTTCAGTTGTTTGATACACGTAGCCTATGTGTATTCTCTCATCAGCGATTAAAATGATTATGCGAACGAGGTACTAGACACGTTCACGTCGTGTGTTTCCTTCTTTTTCAATCCCCTTCCTTCACCTGGCTTGGGAAACAGATTTACTATTGTAGCCGTTCCGCGAGTGTATTCGAAAGTCTGTTGTGAAGTGGGGTTGCTCGTTGTTCCCCCTATTAGACATTCCATGTGTGATTGTGATAATCATCGTCCATTGTACAATTGGTTTGGACGCGGTGAGTCACTACAGACTGCATGGAATTACATACTCCCTTTTATTTCGTCTCATTCTGGCTGGGGTATTCAAAGCTGGAAGCTGCAATGATGCGCGAGGCAGAGCGAACGGGTGTAGCAGTTGGTGTATTTCCGTCACTTCGCTGTATACAAAGGGTGCAAAATAGAAAATGGGCACGCGAACGATCACTGCTAAACACTGTTGCACTTCTCATCCGTAACTGATTACTTCTGTGTTCTGAATTACTTGCTTCCCCCTACATGACTGCATGCAATGATATCGTGCGAACATGTCATTTTCAAGTTTAATTAATCGAATGCTGTGCGTATGAATGAATCATCATCCTCATGAAGCTCTTGATACCAACTAACAGTGAGTCAATTTCTGCGCTAGCCTTCTTCCATTTCCAAACCCTATGAAACGGCCATCAGGTAAGAGGATGGTTATATTAGGCACGAGTTTCTATTCGCTGGTATATGTATGATGCTAAAAGCAAGCCAGCAAACCAAAAAACAAAAACAAAAACAAAAAACAAAATAAAACAAAAAATAATACAGAAGCAGCAAAACCCGCCAGAACAAAGCAAACTAAATCTGGTCCTTGCCATCTGCTTTACGCTGTCTAGTAGTTGATGGACAAAATGATGAATTAGAGATGCAAAAAGTCTCTAAAAACACAAGTGCAAATAGGCTCCAGTCGCACGGCTCATTACGCAGCTCGAAGACCCCAGCACGGATGATAAGTCGCATTACTTCAGCTAAATGAAATACATGCTATAGCTGTCTTGATGCGAGACTATCATCTTTTTATGCTCTCGCGGCAGGTGCATTTTAATGATAATACTATGAGTAATGTCGAAATTAATTGCTTTCCCAGCTATAAAAGCTTTGATGATTAACTCCATGATTTAACGATTACACTAGACCGTATGCTTAGAGCAGCAAGACCATATTTGGCTATTTCCTTTTAATAATGAAACGTATCGAAATATTTTTTTTTTCTTAAAGAAAAGCTTGAGTTAGTACGTATCTTACAGGGGATGGCTACTAACTGATCAGTGGGAATCAGTGGGAACGCTGGGGATGATTATTCCAATCCATGTGGGATTCATTTTAAGAGTACATGATATATCTATTGTTGTGTGAAAATTATTTGCTGCAGAATGGTCTCATATTCAAGTAATAAGCAGTTTAATGTTTCCAGGTTAGCATGCCTGTATATAGTGACGGGGCGATCGTTAACGGGCCGTTAACGATCGCCCGGTCAATACTTAAATATGAGACCATTCTGAAGCAAATAATTTTCACTCAACAATAAATATATACTCTTAAATGAATCCCACAAGGATTGGAGCAATCATTCTCCAGCATTTCCACTGATTCCCACTGATCAGTTACTAGCCATCCCCTTTAAGTTGTCATCAGATATTGCCTTTATTAAGTAATTCCAGTTACTCCAGTGATTTTGTTAATCAGAGATTGTCCGGGAAGTTCTTGAGCAATAATTCGAGCTGTTCATTTCATTTAATTTCTTTTCATTTCATTTCAATTTTATTTTCATACTTCTCAATGGAAAATACATAAAATATAGCAAAAATATATCAAACACATTCAATACATATGACAATGGTCTTTAATGTTTGACATGATGAGATCAATATCATGTGAACGGCTTTAATTTTGTGTTTTTTTTTTTTCCTCGTAAGCTGAAAATGATGATCAGGCCTATTATGCAACTCTGTTCTTTCAGTCCTTTGACGATTGCTTTGTGTGTACGTGTTTATGTGTTTATTTTTACCGTGGACCTATGTAGTCATGGTTTTAGGTCCATGCTCTACTTGCGACTATTCAACGTAGTTGTTAATAATGACGATTTGTTCTACGTGGAATTCATAGAGGCACAAATTTATCATCTATCACAATTTCACTCTGCGCAGCTCTGTCGAGAGAACGTTCCCTTCGTCACATTCTGACAGTAGAGTGACAGCTTTGACTCCCCTCTCCGGGTTGTCGTAATCTTTCATGATGATAATGTTCAGTTCAGTTCAGATTCATTTATTTTCCATCCGACATCCAACAAAAGGTACAACAAAATATAAATTATGCATTACACCATCACATTATTTGACCAGTTTGACAAAGAAAATACATAACGCAAAATGAATCGCAAAATATATGATGAAATAATATGGAATATAAAACAAAGCAGAGGTCGTTGGACCTCTAAAACCTCGGAAACCTCGGAATTGCAGGGTGAAAGACTAATGATGGATGCAAACTGATACAAACAAGAGGAGAGGGAGAGAGAGAGAGAGAGAGAGGGAGAGGAGAGTGGAGAGATAAAGATAGAAAGTAAGAAGACAGACAGATAGACCTTTAGGCCTACCAGATTATTTCCCACGGTCATGATCGAGTATTGAGCCAAACAACTGTTATTGGAGGAGTGTATTGAAAACAGTTGTATGGGCACGTAAGCCCCATATCCTCATGTTAATAACCCCAGAAATAAATTGCCTTCCTATTTATCCCTTTATGCTTCATTGCTTCTTTGCCCGTTTGTTTTTACAAGGCACAAGCTCACAAACTTCCCCATCCTGTGTAAGAAACTCAACAATTTGACTGATTGGGGTATAATGGAGTAAATTCTGACAGAATGGTGAAAGTTTCATTATTGGACACAATTCATGACAGGATCGAAAAAACAAAATGTTTCAGAATTTCGAAATGTCTCGTGTGTTCACGAAACAGTCATTGCGACACATTTGCAGGTGCGAATTAAAGGGAATAATGTCAACTAAAAATTCAAATGATATAGGATAAACAAATGACCGAAAGAGATAAACTGGCAAAAAGATAGAGAATCAGGACATATGAAATTCCGCATTATAAATACGGAGAAAGATTATATTACTTCAGAAGACTTGAATACAAGATGTAGAAAAACTTCATAAGAAGTTAAAGAAAGAACAAAAACGTAATGATAATAAGAAATAACTTACCTTTTTTCCTTTCTGCGCGAAGCTTTGAGATGGTTTGAGCGGGAAATCTTTCTCACCTCTTTGCCCATGATAGATTATCAAATCACGCCAATCTAATGCCACATGTCATCTTTAAATAAAATTTTATAAAAGGAAGCGGGTACGCTACCACGTAGTACCCACTAGCAGAATTCCTCACGAATAAAATTGACATGACAATGGAATATCTATCGACCATTTTTTTTTCTTTTTGCGAGTGACCGTGTCATAATGAAACAAAGAGCAAATTGCGCTTGACATCAAACTTTTTACAGGTAACAATGCAGCCAAATGCAGGCAGACCAGGTGAACCACAGCAAACGGAGTACTTGATACACCAAGGAGACTCTTATTCAGTTAGGGATGACATCTTTAAAGTGAGCAAGAAGTCGTGTCAATATTAACTTTGGGTCTGTTTCTCTCCCTTATACCTGGAAGAAAATCAAACCCCCTAAAACAAACAAAAAATGTGTGGGAAGTAAAAGATGCAATATGAAGATGCTTCTAATTTTTGCTCATCGCGATGACACGCGATGTACCCACAACGTGTTATTATTATTCGTTTTTCTTGTAATGTAACGTCTCTTCTTCGTATATTATATTTGCAAATGTGCAAATGCCTGCTGTTGTGCCAGGGTGCCAGAAATATTCTTATGCGAAGGATTGCAAAATCTTCTTTTATACATCAAAAGCAGCGAAAAAAAAAATATGTGAAGTCTCGTTTAAGGTCAGTGGGACTATACTGGGAGAAAAGAGCCAGAGGTTTATGACATCATCACCGCATCTTACCTGTACGTGTGGTCGATGCTAACATCCCTGTTTCGTGAAACAATCGAAACTTTAAGATTTCATGACGCTCCCTCTCTCTCGCTCTCATTTTCTACCATGTAGTTGTGTAGTTTGTTTAATTAAGGTAACGCCAGTAACTTGACCAGGTGTTCGAGTTGTGCGACCTGTGCGTGTGACGGTGAGCGATTAATCACGCTGATACGTGACAAGATGCGAAAGTCCGGAGTTCCAAGCTTCCTCATTTTTTGGTCTGATTTCAGTGAAACTTTCTCCGTTTTGTTTGTTTAACCTTGCTCTACATTTCACAATGAAAAAAAAAAAACTAATACGAAGATGGAGAAGTGTTTCCACTTCATAGGCCTTGATGAAAATGAAGAAGATTCAAGAAGTCATGGTTTCTCTTGCTTTCCACGAAAAAAAAAAAGACAAAAACAACACAAGTTCGATACTTCGATTCTATGCGGTTTACCTTCGAATAATAATGCTTCTTAAGTGTTCTTGTTTCGTGCTTCATTATACCGGTGTGCCAGTTTTTGTTTTTACACGCAACACTCGCAGGAACTCGTACAGTGTTTTGATCCAATGACAACAGCACGTAGACACAGGTGATGGACAAAAGAAGTTGATATAATGAGCCAGTTTCAGTTAATCGTTGTCGATGTAATACATACCTCCTATCATTGTTTCAAGTTACATTATTTGATGTGATGCCATGGAAACGAGAAGAATAATGTAAATCCACTTGATGCTAGTTTACAATATGCAACACAATCATCTCCGCAGCTGTCCAAACCAACCATTCGCCTTGAGGCACATGTACCACTGAGCTTGGGAAAATTGAAGAAAACTTTCAAATGCTTATTTTATTTATTATACTTAATTAATCAAATAATTAATTAATCAATTAACTATTTAATTGATTTATGTATTTATTTATTTTTATGTATTTATGTATGTATACGTATGTATGTATGTATGTATTTATTTATCTATTTATTTAATTATCTATTTAATCAGGGTTCTTTTTTTTTGAAAAAAAAAAAATGAACAGGGTGTATAGTTACGTTCGGGGCCCAAGGGCCTGCTTTTCAAGTGAGCCTTGTTAGAAATATCACATACCATTGCAAATAAAAATCACATACAACAGCAACAAAAGAAAAAGTAAATGAACCTGCAGAAACAAACAAGTTGTGATATCTACATAAGTAAAAAGTGAATATAAAAGATATAAAAGACAAGAGCCGTAAGAAATAATCAAATGTAAGCCCGAATTAATCACGTTACCAAAGTGTACAAAACAATGAGCAAGAACCAAAGTGATACGGTAACGAGTAGAAAGTATACTTAATACACTTTGTTAAGAATATTGAAATATTGCAAATAGGTTCACACAGTGCAAAAAAAAAAAAACCCAAAACCAGACAAAATGTACATGAAAACAAAAATAGAATGAGTACTTCATCACACGTTTCTTTAACCTACCTTTGTATAATGTATTACTTTGTGCGTGAGTTGGCCTACATAGTTATACCCAAGCCACGGGGGGGGGGGGGGGGGGGGGGGGAGGGCATAATGCGGAGTAAAGCATAGTGGGCTAAGATCTATGAATTCTGAATCCCACGGACTTTAAAGCAAATATTCAAAGTACTGTATGGTTGCCTTAAGTATTATGTGATATATGATTATGGTATTAAGATATAGTATGATTTTTGCCGATTTTCCCGAACATTTCTATTTATGTTTTTTTTTTTCTTTTTTTCGGCCTGACGTAAGCGTCCTCAAGTTAAACTGATTGGGAGGAGCGAAAAACCCTTTACTTTCTACTCCAATACATTTTGAAAGGATTATGCCATTGAACTAACACATAGTATCAGTCCTAAATAGATGTATGTCATGACTTTGTAAATTGTCAGTTTAGTCTGATAATTCCTCCATAGTGGTTGCTAGGGAGTTTTATATTCCACTCTTTGTTCCATTCACTGCACAGAGCACTGCTGGTGGCTTTAAGCGCTTGAATAGACTCTGAAATTCATAGCCTCTTTTATCAGTATGCAATCATTTTCAGAGTGTGTACTTTCTTTCCTTTGTGAAGATGGGTTGGGGAAGTCCATGTATTGAATAATGTCATTTCAAAGCTTACAGAGTTGACTCTTTCAGAATCTGCCCTAAACAAAAATTCCATGCCTGGCGACTTTTTGGTGGTTGGAGCAACATAATGCAAATGTAAAAAAAAAAAGTAGCATGAAATTTCATGGAATTCTCCATGTATTTTCGTTGTATCGTTGTCCATGATGACGTCTTGAACGATAGTAGTCTTCTTGACCAGCGATGACATCACAAAAACTTTCAAAAATCATAACATTTGAAAGGATTGTCCGATTTTTCCTCAAACTTTCATTGATGTGCTTTTCTTGTATTGCTGCCTTCACTCAACATGCTCAATCCACATTTATATTTAGGCTTCGTGTATTGTCATTGCTTTACGTTATTGCAACACGACCTGACATTCTTTGTGTGAAGGGCACAATTGTTATGCTAAATGAAAGAAAGATATTATTCAGATTATCAGATCAGCAATTTAATTAATGAACAATTTAATTTGTAGAGGGAGACAAATTGAAGAAACTCACACCTTAATTGTTATGTTCTTAATATCAGGTCACAGAGGATACTTCGTGAATAAAAATTTTAATAGGAAGATATTTGAAGCTATATTAATTATGATACTTTGTAAAGTGTAAATAATTCGACTCGGGCAATATTCTTTTAGTTTGGGCAATATTTTCTGGTATCTCCCTCAAGGCCAGTCAATATCATATATACTTATCATGTGGTTGCTTCTGACATTACTGTTCAGTAATCTCAAGAAAAAAAAAATCAAGATTCGATAACTCCACTATTCAGGACTTGTCTCTGTCCAGAGACGTGCTACCGATGGATTCTTTGAAACAAATGGAATAAATGCCATCTCATTATAGTCAGTGGAATGTTTGCTCACATTTACGTTTCTTCTGAAGTCGATATCCTCGTGAGGATTTGGTCCCCCTCGCCGATGATGACGAATGTTTGCTTTGAAGTGAAACGCCACTCCATGCTCGGGTTGAAATCAGACTTACAATGATAAAAGAGGAAGGGATTCTACATTTTTTGTGTGTGTGTGCGTGTGTGTGTGTGTGCATATCCTCAAACGAAACACGGTCAATAATAAACCACGACCAAACATACAAATGAGAGATTTGATGATGTCATCGCCTTAAAAGTTTTCTAAACTGCACAGAAAACCTCACCATCTTTACTGTATTGAAGTCTCTCCCCCTCTCTCTCCCTCAGTCTCTCTCTCTCTTTATTTATATTTATTCATTCATTTATTTATTTATCAATATAATATGTATAAAGGGCTTATATTTACGATGTAACAATGAGTGTTCACATGAATTATAATCTATTGCATCAAATTTGTAATTATGTACTGCAAGTAAATGAACTATGATCTGGTATAAGGACAGGGAGTTGCCGTTTACAAAGCTATCGACCACAACCAAACCAAGAGAAGAAAAGGCATTAATAACACCATTTTATCAAACTATAACGTTATAATTATGTTGTTGTGACTGACCGAAACTACACGCTGTTTGTGAAACTGAATATACAATTTAGGCACTCCTATAACACATATGCCCGACCTTTATGACTGCACTGAATCTATGGAACATCACAGTAAAGCTTCATTTCAACGAGTTTCTTCGTAACGAAATCTTACTGTGACTCAGTGATTTTTACTTTGGGGACCACTAAATTTGAATTCGATTGTAAAATATAGATTATTACAAAGACTGAATAGGAAGTGAAAACCAATGAAAAAAGATTGCTGTAAGATGATATAATGTCAGCCTGCTTGTTACATTTTTGGAATAAATCATTTGATTTGATGATATAATGTCAGCCTGATTGTTACATTTTTGGAATAAATCATTTGATTTCATTTTCCTATAAGCAAATAATATCATTGTTTGATATAAGAAAAACGAAAATTTACAATATCTCTGAAGTATACCGATACGTAAAAACTGCACTGGGGCGGCCATTCACATTTCTATACATATACAGTGATTTGCGTATGAGAGACCTTCAATTCCACTTCATGCACATGACTGTACTTTAATGAGTGCAGAATTTTTTATGAGATAGCGAGAAAAACGATGGTAGCAGTTACTGCTGCCTCACTAGGCGAAGGTGTGCACTTCCTTCCTACGCGCAGATGGGGAAAAGAAAAATCCCCAAAGACCCGAAAATCTTGAAAGTAAAGGAATGATTAATAAAGCCGTACAATCAATCAATATCAGTCAAGCAGAGAACACTGCGACGGAAGACACCACTAAAGGTAAGGTTACAGCCGCTTCCTTCGGGGGAATTGTAAATGACTTCTCTGTTGTACAATCTCTAGGGCTTGATGGATGAATAGACCTTCCTCCTATTGTATTGTATTGTATTTTATTGTATTGTATTGTATTGTATTGTATTGTATTGTATCGTATTTATTCAGACCAATTAAAACAACATGTCTAGCATGTCTAGAGGTACAAAAAAGGTACCCATGCTTGTCTGCATGCCTGAAATACATTACACACCAATTTAAACAAATTAAAAATTAGAATCGGAACATTAAAATACGAAAATCTAAATACACTTATGTACAGTACAGCTAAAATGAAAGTGAAATTTAGCTCTGGCCTTCGGAACAACGTTGCACAAAGAGTGGATAATAAATATAGTGTATTTATAACTGATATTGCAATAGAGGAATAATCACCTAAACAACAAACAATATTACAGGATATACAGGTGGGATATTAAAAAAAAAGTGGATGAATATAATAATATCAGAAATGTTTATATCATAATACATACACATTAATTTTACATCTGTCAGAATAAGGTTAGAACGTTCACCAAATGGAGCATTTATGTTACATACAGTATTGTAAAACAAATTCACATAAATAAGAACTGTTTTGATGATTGTTTAATACGAGAAAGAGATGTGCTGGCGTGCAGGTGTCAAGAAATCATGATGCAAACCATGTACAAACTGGCACTCTCAACCGGGAGTCAATTTAGTTTCAATTTATTGTTTCCAAAATTAAAGCCAAAGAGAAACACGATAATCATAATTCGCGTAAAGTGATCTTGCAGAACTTTTGGATAATAGCAGTGATGAGTAACTGCAGGGAGATGGGAAGAACTCCCTGGTAAATGGTCCATGATTTCAAAGCGAAGTACCGTTTGTCTGTTACATGGAGCAAACAGAAGTGTAATACATGAGGGCTCCGTAAATTGATTGAAGACGAAAAAAAAAAAAATCTGTAAAGGGTCCTCACCAAAACCATGAGGTTTTCACTCACTCACTCATTCATTCATCCATCCATTCATTCATTCATTCATTCATTCATTCATTCATTCATTCATTCATTCATTCATTCAGTCAGTCCTTCATTCATTCATTTTGGTTTTTAATGTTCATTTTTAAAACATAATAAATTCATGGAACAAAGAGCCACACGTAAGCGCGTCTTGTTTCAATAAAGACTGGAAATAACAATTACTCACACACGGCCTCTTTCTATATCATGATAAAAAGGTCGACTTTCGACATGCAAATGACTCGGCGATTAACGATTAATAAGTAACAGGAAATGGACGGATTCACAAGGATTGTGAAACTTTGCTTTGTCATGAGCTGGTCAACAGCGAGCACGAATTGTCAGTGCTTACGTAACATTGCACTGCAAATTTCTCCATGCGCTTTGTCTTTTTTTTTCATTTTATTCATCTTTTTTTTCTTTTCTTTTTTAAGGGGGTGGGGAGGGGGAGGATGGTTGAAGGTTGCTCGTTCCAGTTGCCCTCTGGAAGGTCAAGTGAGTAAGTGCAAGAACCACGATTCGAAAAAGAAATTAAATAATGATGTAAAAACAACAAAATCCAATGTAGGCTTAGAGATTCGCTTTCAAGCTACCCACTGATAAAACGTTACATGTACCTGCCACCATATCATGCATATATATATATATATATATATATATATATATATAATAAGAACTATAATAAATAGATATAAAAGAAATGGTATGATACATTTTCAAAGGTTTGTGTACAGGCAAAAAGTTGAAGAAGAATAAATGTTGAAAGCCTCGCATATCAACTGATCCAGCTGACATCCTTTAGTCGACATCCCTTGTCATCATTCGTCACTATTCTATTATGCTCTCAAGATGATTATTAAAGCGTATGGTACTATGTCAGCATCATCTATAACACAATGATAATATCTATATGATATATATAATATATATGCATTTACTTACGAGTATTTATGATGTTACCACTGTCAGTACCACATCGCGCCCTCCTGATTCGAGGGCATCCTGATTATCATGAACCATTTATCGATATAGATATCAGCGCAATTGCGATGAATTCTTCAGGTAACGCGAAGTTGTGATGAAGCGTTTTGTGAAACTAACTTTTGTCAGACCGGATATTATTTTTTTCTCTACCTGCTACCAGCTATGTACTTTGTTCGTGATTAGATATTTTTTTTTTTTTGTGTGTGTGTGTGTGCAGCCAATGCTTTCCACATATGAGCTAATATGATTGTGTATAACGTATTCAAAATAAATGATGATAAGAAACAACGTTACTACCCATTTTCGGCAAAGACAACACTTGAACACGCCATGTATAGTAATGCGTTATTTAATGTAATAATGCGTTATTTCAAACTTCATTGAGGCGTTATTTACGTTGCGTATTATTGAGAGACCAAGAGTTGAAGATGCCTTCGTTCTGGAGACAGAGAGGTAAAGATCACGTGATCAAACTGACCTCCTTTGTTCTTCTGCTGAAATTAGTTCGTCGCAGTTGATCCTGAAAATTAAACCTTATACACCCCCCCCCCCACAAACACATATAAACACACCATCAGCTTTAAACCGGGTATTTTGGTGGCTTACGCCGATATTGGCATACTCCTTGGTTCATCACAGTCATTTCTTCTATTAATAACGCCTTCCAAAGTAACCACATCATCTATTGGAAGACGCTTATGCCTCATTGGGTTTTTAACGCAATCACAATAACACGGCATGCCCTTGCCAGTCTAGTGGAAAATGGGATTCCCGTGGCACTTGGCGAAATGGCAGTGAAATTGATGGACATCCTGCCGATCTAGGATATGTCATCGCGGACCGAGGACGTCCAGACTTAAGACGGGACAGCATCCAATTACTGCTCAAGCGAGGTATTCCCTCACCCGATAAAATCAATATTCATTTCAAAACTAACAATTTTTCACCCTCCGTCATCTTAGCAGGCGAGCTATCAACGGTCTATGAGTCATCCGTATTAAATTAATTAATTAATTTAATTAATTAATGAGCTCGCGTTCAATGCGTCGACTGAAATCGGCGAAGGCGCGAACAAAGAGGGGTTGAGACGAGTTGGTGGTCGTGACGCGCGGATTCCCACCGCCGCGCTGCTCGCGCTGGTTGCACCACCTTTCTCGCCAGAGTCATGCTGTTCATTGAATTGCTACGATTAACCCTAGGTGTCCAGGCGGGCATAACTTCTCATCTTTACTTTTCCCCGTCGCCATCACAAGCGGATTTCTCGCCTTCACGCCACAAACGATTGACACATTTTTATTTATTTATTTATTTTTTTTTTTGCCTTTGAGCATCGAAGGCCTTGAAGTGTCCCAGTGTACCAGTAATCGAGCAGTTTCGAGAAGCCTGGAACTACGAATAGATAGCGAAGACCAGCAGCGGGGTGTTGATTTTCAGTGTTTGCTGGGCGGCTGGCGAGACGCGCATGTAGGGGTAAGGGTGGAAGGACGAGCTATGGCGTAAGCCCTCCACGTTATAAATTCAGTGACTAAGTGATTGATGAGTAAGACATGGCCGCCTTGATGTTGACAATTTTTGGGTTTTCATCGTCTTATCACGCATTTGACGTCGCATAAAGTAAATTTGACAAACTTAGGCAATTAATTTTGCACTGTAATATTGTAATCGTGCTCATACTTTCAAAACCCCGTGAATTCCCGCAAATTCCCTCCACACTATTTCTCATATTCGTACTGCCGCCTCAGGAAAAGCCAAATCCCCTTCAAGGGAGAATCACGAACTGGACAGTTAAGTTGACGCAATATGCGAAACAAAGCCTCTTCCCCCCCCCCCCCCCACAGGCGTTGCTGTTGTTATTTTCATTTTTCTTTAATCTGATGACTGGATAGCCCATATTCAGCTGCACCTAGAGGTTTTCCATGGGATTCGTTTCTGTGTCCTCGTTGCGGACCAATTCACCGGGTTTTGCACTCTGCTCTTTGCGATGAATGAAGCAGGACCTTTGTTCATGGGTTGTGACTCTCTCTATTCGCGGGACCTCCGCTTTATGTCCTGTTCGGTG
This sequence comes from Diadema setosum, assembly GCF_964275005.1. Taxonomy (NCBI): domain Eukaryota; kingdom Metazoa; phylum Echinodermata; class Echinoidea; order Diadematoida; family Diadematidae; genus Diadema; species Diadema setosum. The sequence continues at coordinate 12,987,534 of NC_092704.1, read as the reverse complement.
GACAGAGTGACTTGCCTCTACTGGAGGAGAAGGCAGTGTCATGATAACACACAATGAACACTCACTGCACAAGGGATTCGAACCCGCACCCTACCCCGAGCCATTCGATGGAGAGGCAACAGAGTCACCGACTGAGTCACCTCACCTCCCACCTGACACCTTGCTTGTGTCAGTTGTGAAACCTTTATATCTGATTCTGGGATGTGATGGTATACGAGCTCAAACTTATACAAACCATTTCGGTTCTTTGGTGTGTTTTTTTTTGTGTGTGTGTGTTTTGTTTCGTTTTTTTTTTTTAACTTTCTTGACATAAAACCGTATAATTCCATATGAAGTGTGACCCACAACCCGCCCAACCTTATTGAATTAACAATTTACTCACATATAGTCATTCACGTTTTAATTCCAGCCTTTTTTTAACAAATGTTTGCCGGAGGCTTGCCGTACATGACAACAATTACTTACTTATGCAAACTTGAATGTAATATGGGCAAAACAGAACGCATGCTAGAGAGGTTCCCACGCCCCACGGAGGAGCGGTTTGTTTCGGCGTCGATTACTATAGTGTATAATATGATCCGAAAAATATCCCCGACAATACCGAAAGCAATAATAAAAGATCCATAACGCGTTGTGCCGAGGGTATCTTTTTTCAAGACGTGTAGGAGAAAGACAAATTTTAGCGGCATTTACTCTCAGTTGTTCGACAAATAGCATACTCGCATCTTCGTACACAATCTCCATTATGAAAAAGAGTTAATGCAGGCAATTAAAAGAGTTAACGCAGGCAATTAATGATAGGGGATACGATGAAACTCCCACTCACTGACGCCAAACGAAGGATGTTGGAGGTGGATGCTTTCGCTCTTATTCCCTGATCAAATCTCATGTATACAAAATCGAATACTGTAGTTTACTTGAATGTTGAAGACTATTAATGATGAGGAGTTTCGAAATCAGAGAAGAGAGGAAGATAAGGAGGAGTTGAAAAGGGAGATGGTGGAGAAGCAGTAAAAGAAACGAAAAAGAAAGTGACGGGCTAATGATGAATAATATTAGTATTAGTAGTTGTGATTGTATGAAGACCGCTGGAAGAGAAGGGGAGAGGAGGAGAACTCGAATTTATGATAATAAAAGATAAACGAGTATACCTCCAAAAAGGAAGCGGAAAGAACGGCAGGAAATAATTATGTAAAATCGAAAGTGACAGAGAAGAAGGAAATTCACATATGAAGAAAGGGAAAAACAAGCCGCCACACAATCCTAGTCTACAAACTTCTTTTTTTTTCGATATCTATATCAATTCCCATTTATCTCTATACTTTTCATTTAATGTGTCAATTTACGAAACAATATACAAACCCCTTGTCAAAGAATACAGTGTGCGCAGCAATGAGAATGATATTTCTTTGAATAAAAAAAAAAAAAAACGACTTCCACAGCCCAAATTTACATAAATTTTTTGATCATATTGTAACGAAAAGAATTACTGTATGAATTCATTGATACCAGGTTCGCATATAAATAGAGTATTCCTTTTCAAGCATTGTCAAATCTAAGCAGTCAACAAAATGTACACACGCAAATACTATAGTGGTACACACCTACACACATTCATTCCCATATAAAGAATTAACACATCCATACAGCGATATTTCTCGGCCTTCCATAGCTGATATAGTTATATTTCATTTTGACTTTTGACTTTTGATCTCATTTCATTCCATTGTACGTTGTGTTAGTTTATTTTGTATTCTTTATCTTGTCTAGACTTCACTGTATTTCTAGTTAATTTTCATTGATGTCTTTTTGGGTCCTTTTGCAGTACTGAGTGGTCATCCTCCACCTTTGTCAGATAATCTTGCCGCGTGGGAAATAAATGTCCCATGTAAGAATTCACATATATCTGAGATTGTCCGAAACATCTTACATTTAGCAATGCGCTGTATAGTTTTTTATCATGCTGACGAAACCGTACAGTGCAAAACAATAGTCGAATTTTTGAATAGTTGAATCAGTTGTTACAGGTGCATTTACATTTGTTTTCCTATATATAAATTTCATTTCATTTATTGTAATTTCACAATGAATATCAGCATACAAACAATAGAAGCAATAATCTTCATATTCTACATACATCGAAATATAATAATTATAAATATAATAAATTGAAAAGGCTACAGATGCATGAACTTTACGTTTTGATGAACAAGGAGACTCAGATATGTTACAATTTTTGACCCGCAATTTCTCTGCAAGATATCAAATTTCTAACGCCAGAAATATTAAATTTAATGCTCCTTCCTTTCACAAAAAATGTACCTGTATTATAAATCTTGTTAGCATTGTCCCAAGATGCATCAGGTTGGCCGGTACGTAGTGCAGAATTACATGATTACGTTTTCAATCTGATTTCATTCTTTTAAAGAGATCACGGGCTGAGCATATTTCTATTGGTAGCTACAGAGTAAGATTCACCTCCCTGGTCAGTGAGTGCAGTTCTAAAAGATTTTAAGGAAACCAAAACCCAAAGAGAAATGTGGATTGAGTGAAAGCAGCAACATTCAATATCAGTGAAAGTTTGAGGAAAATCGGACAGTCGATGCAAAAGATATGAATTTTTAAAGTTTTGGTGTTGGTACCGCTGGATGAGGAGACTACCTGAGTTTATGACATACTCGTCAATGATTGTGGACAACAATTATAAAGAAAAATAAAAGAAAATTCGACATGATTTCACTTTTCTAGCATAATGAAAGAGCACTTGACTAACCGCTTTCAGAAAGAAGGGGGAATAATTACTACCCTTATATAACATGTGTCAGTATCAAGTTTATGGAATGTGTAATTTTCATGAAAAATGAATAAGTTTATGGAATGTGTATTTTTCATGAAAAATGAATTTTTGTGGAATTCCCGTTATATTTTCTTTACATTGTTGTCTACACATGACGTCATGAACTCTAGTAGTCTCCTCATCCAGTGGTTCCAACACCAAAACTTTAAAAATTCATAACTTTTGCATCGATTGTACGATTTTCCTCAAACTTTCACTTATGTGTTCTACTAATGTTGCTACTTTCACTCAATCCACATTTCTCTTTGGGTTTTGGTTTCCTGTAAGGGAAGAGACAAAGGAGTAGGAAAAAAACCTCCGAAAATATTTGCTTCGGATATGATATTTAAGAGCCGTGAGGGTAATATCATTTCATGATTGATTGCTGTACTTACGTATGGTGATGCACGTATACCCGCGATCTTCTGGAGAAACCTGACCGCTTATAACCCTTTTCCGGACAGTATATGTTACTTCAAATGATTTTATCATCGCTTTAAATATTTTTTTTTTTTTTTTTTTTATTCCAAGCGAGTATATAGTTTTGGCTCAAGACGCAGGTACCAACATGGAGAGCTACGTACAATGTAGTCTTTTGTCAAGTTCCTCTCGCTGTATGGGTGAAGAGAGCCCAGACGAAAGCGAGAGGGCCTTTGTCAAAAGACTAGGAGCTACGCAACTCCTTGTAGCGCCGTAAAACACAATGCTCAATATTCCCAGGGAGGTGGGAAGAGAGGTCTCTTCCCAACTCCCTGATAATCCATACTCCGACCAGGGAGGTGGAAGACTGAGACAAGCAAGGGATTTTTTCCATCGCTGCCGAGATGTGCACGTGTACATTTTTCGTTCTCAAAGAAAAGACAGTTATGTGTTAAAGCCATCTATCTTGTCGTCAGATTAGCAGAAGATCATGGCTGACGACTTTACCATGTCTCATTCGTCTTGGCATGGCTTTCGTATCACCATTATCATGATTTTTATGATGCGTTTTGGTCTGGGGTGAAACAAAAATGAAATACCCCCAACCTCCAGTCAAGCGCCAGCAAGGGATGGGCCATTGAACGTAATTAAAGAGCAGCATAATAATTGCCCGCATGCTTGTCTGGAAGAAACATTTGCAATTAACGTAACGAGCACTGTCTACTGCAGGAACTGGTGCTGGTTTGAAAAAAAAAAGAAAAAAAAAAAAGAGACAAGTTCTTGGCTTTGTGCAACTCGTTTGAAATGGTCACGTTCCAGTTCGGTCATGACGTGTCAGGTATATAAAAGTGGCGTCCTCAAAATCGTACCATGGAGCTATACACTACTAGCTCCATGGTTGTATCATCAGACAACATTCTAGTGAGCTGTTGTCCATTCTAGCTGGTCCACGCGTCTGACAGACGGTCGCAAAATGGATGCAATAAAAAAAAAAAAAAATCAGAGGACATCTTACCTTCTTGACGAGTGGTCGAGCGTGCAGATATAGCCGGACAAGTTATTCCATTAGCTAATTTGCAAAGTAGACGCAGAGCGTCTTGGATGCGATAACGGAGCGATAAAGGACTCCACTCTCGATATTCCTGTAATTAAAACATCAACGTGTGAATGAGTGGGACCTCGGTCGTGAGAATTGGATAGATAAGAAGCATGGAGATAAAAGAAGCACGCGTACATGAAATGTCGTAATTTCGTTGATGGCTTTCGACTTTCAATGATTAAGCCAGAAGTGGGTCGTGACCGAACGTACGCGAGCATCACAGCGCGGCGTCGCGTCATCCATGGCGCTGTAGCACCATGCATTGAAGGGGAATTCCAGGCCAGTTACAAGTAATAGTCTGAGAAGAAAGAGTAAAATGTTACAAGCACAACCATGAAAATTAGATCAAAATCGGAGTAACATTAAGGAGTTACGAAATTTCAAATATTCGCTATTTTTTCTTTTACAATAACAGTTCTCGAAAAGTTAATAATTATGAACAATTATGCAAATAAGCGAGATTATGAAGTCATCACCTCACATTATTTTCCATTGACAGTAGACAAAGAAAAAAGTCTATTTTTTTCTGCCATATAAGTGTAAAATGTTACGTTATTCCTGGCTGAATATTAAAGGGACTGTACAGTACTGGTTGAGGTGGGGATTCATGTTTTCAACATTCCTAAGTGAGATAATGAAAAGCCTCTTATGAAATATGAAAGAACATGTAATTTTAAGAAGGATTCAACGTTTATTTGATGAAAACTGGTTTTCAAATGGCTGAGATGTCAAAAAAGTGCTGATAATAAGAGGCGACATGCCACAACTTTATTATCATCTCTTTGTTTCACCTTGTTTTTGGATATCTCAGCCATTTCAAAACCGATTTTCATCGAATAAACTTTTGATACCCCTTAGAACTGCATGCTCTTTGACATCTCATAGAGTGGTTTCTGAATATCTCGCAAAATGTTAAAAGCTAAATCCTCACCTCGACCAGAACTGTACACACCCTTTAAACTTCAAAATAATGATAAGTCAGATATACATTAGGATTTGAGACTGTGTCCTAATCGCGTTTGAACAACAACAACAAAAAAGACAAAACATAAACCTAAAAATCTCAAGACTTTATGTACAAATTATATGGCAAGTTGTGAGACGATGACATAAACTTACTATAAGCATATTTATATTGACTGTTCGAGAACTGTTCTCGTGCAAAAAGACGAAACTTCACAATGTCGTATGTCCTAATTTTTATCCGATTTTGATCAAATTTTCTTTGCTTTGCTTGTACAATTTCACTCTTTCTCATCAGGCTAGCCCGACAGTGCGATATAGCGACAGGGCTGTGTATAGTCAGGGAGGTGACCCTCCCTGGTATAGTCAAGGAGTTTCGTGTTTGAAGCTCCTTGGTATAGTTTATCTCCACTCCAGAAATGTTCGCGTGCATTTTGATTTCACGAATTTCGCGAGAGCCAAGATTCGCGAAATCAAAATATGTATGTATTCAATGCCAGGAGTAATTCGCAAAAATTCCATGCCGCGAAAATATCTTGCTTTACAGTAACACTCTGTCCCCAGCCTTACATCCGTGCTGGGAGCTAAAAGAAAGTGAACAAGATACCCCACCTCCGATCATGACGAGTGGAGACCAAGAAAAAAAGAAAACAAAAACAAAAAACTCTCAGCATCGGATAAATTGAAATGGTCGATGTTTTCGTCATCCATTTTGGTGTGTATCTATGATATTAAGTTTGAGCGATTGTGAATACTTGTGTCTGTAAACACTCAACTTGATCTATATTACTTAGTTATAGATATGCCCTAATCAATGCACACGTAAGGAAAAAAGAAACCCAGGTGAATTTTGTAGAACGAATATACTTTTGACAAAGTTGTTGTATGAAATATGTGAATGCTGTAAATTTCACGTCACGCAGACCTGCTCGTGTGTATGAATGTGTATATATGTGTGTGTGTTTTGTAAATCTTTTGCGTATACATCGTAATGCCTCTTTTGATACTGTATTTTGTTTCACGGGGTACAACTCTACTGCGTCTGTTCCACCTTCGTATACTATGAATATTTCTGCCGTTGCTGAGCGAAGAAGTTAGGTGCGCATGATTCAGCGGCGCTGTTACGGCGAAAAAAAGCAACGCTTTCTCCCCTATGTTTTTTGGGTAAACAGGCCTCTGGCGTGTTTGCGTGCACCCTTTCGACCCAGACATGTGAACACAATTCTTCGTTTCAAATTTCACTCCCCATAGAACTTTGGGCCAGAGAGCCGTGAGAACTTGCTATCAACTCTCCTCCAGAGCTGCGACAAATTTTTGCCCGTGTTTATTGGTAGGAAGAAAGCAATGTGAAACTCATCTGGTCGAATAATGGCCATTATATTGTATTCTCACTTTTTTCCTCTCTCAACCGTTCGTTCTTTCTTCAGATCAAGTGGCGCACTTGGATGCAGCGGCAGTTGCTCTCAAGAGCAGGCTCCTGCGTTTAACAGGTTATCTCAAAGGGATACAATTTGTAGTTGCATGCTTTACATTTCAAGCGAAGGAAATCCAGCTGGTTTTGCCGGCCATGCTATGGGGAAAAGTTTGCACAGGCAGGTCATGGGTGGGTGAGCATGAAATAATCGCCTTTGCCGAAAATGAAGGTAACGCCCTAAGTTCGTCGTCACTATAAATGTCGCCGAACATCCATTACGTTACAGCAAATGAAGAAAATACTTTTAAGAAAGTCATTTCGTTGCGTCTTTGACATGAATCATCACAGTGAATGAAGTTTCATTGATATTGATTAGAATATTGATGTAATATAAGTGTCATCCCCACTAAAAATGTTGATTCTATAAAAATGAGAAGCATAGTTAAAGTAGCAAGAACTATAGTATATTCATAGGAATGAATAAGCAGGACGCTGATGAGATGAAACATCTTTCAGTGTTTTTCATGATGTAGCAAGTTTTTTTTTTTCCGTACATTATGTGAGAAGTTCATAGTCTTTAAATTGTTAAATTACATTCTTCATGTGTGCAACAGATTTAGCAGTTACGTTCGAGAGCGGGGTATGTTCTTACCCGCAATACACAGTGATATGTCTCACATCGTTCGGACGGTTGTATCCACATTGTCACTTTTCACATACTGCTGCGTTTGTCTCAATTTCCTCGCGCAATTACTGGAAATCCGTTTCAAAATGTTGCCAAATACCTATTCCAGATGACAGAAGCTTTCCTCGCATCATCCCCCCCCCCCCGATTGTCATAAATGATTCTCATGTCAATCCATCCTTCAGAATTGTAGAATCTCCTTGGAAACAAGATGAAAAATCAAAACAGTCTTGTGTCAAGTTTACGCGCCGCAGCATACACCTGTCACCGTAATCAGAAGCGACCATATTCTGCATTATATAATGTAGGATAGTATCCCCACCTTCCTGTACAATGTGAATCAATTCGGTCACGAATCTGTTACCTTAATGGTACCCGAAAAAAAAAAGGTGCGCTCGTGAATCGCGGATTTATAGTGATCATGTTGTTCAGGTGACGGGGGTTAATCGAATTGTGAGGTCACGGTGCATGGGGTGTGCTTGCATGCGCTCGACAATGACTGTGAGAAGACCTGTGTTCAAGGTGAATTTGATAGACAGTATGACTGAAACGAATGTGACTGTGACACTTTCATTTAATGGAAACCAAAATCCAAATATAAATTTGCACTCATAACAGAAAAAAATATATAAAGAAAATATAATGGAGAATTCCACAAAATTTCATTTTTTCATGGAAAGTACGCAGATCATTGACATGCTAAGTACTGACACATGTTAGGGTAATATCATTCCCTCTGCTTTCTGAAAGAGGTAAGCAACGTGTTCTTTCATATTGCTAGAAAAGTTGAAATGTTAAATTTTCTTCATATTTTCTATATATTGTTGTCCATAATGACATCATGAAGCCCACCTCCCTGGTAGGTCCGTACCACAAGGGGTTACTCCTTGGTGATACCACCGAGGATATCTCCTTCCGCGGATTTGAGAGTCGGTTCACACCTCCCTCGTTCTGCATCGCAGTTGCCCCGAAAACTCAGCAAAATTTGATGTAATTCTTTCTTCCGGTACACTCCACCATTGTCGTTTTATTTTTGTTCACATAATCATGATTTGCTGTATTAGGCCTACTTGTTGAAGGAAGGATCTAACATCATTGATACCCGTTTGTGTATATATACATACAGTTAAACTCGCATAAGTCGATCTTCTCGGGACTGAGCAAAACACATCGACTTAGGCGATTTTCGACTTGTGCGTAAGTGGAAAAAATCGACTTAACAACAGTTACACCACACAATGTACATGTACAACACCTGTATGTTGTCTACCAGCAGGGCCGAGAGCTAGATGGAGAGGTGGTGTGCCGCAGCACGGGTCGCCCGGCAGGGCCGCGGCTAACTTTGCATGGACAGTGCATTAGTATTGGCACAGGTCCGATTACTTTACACCCTTGTTAAACCATGGGGAAGTGAATATGAACGATATTTGAGCAGTGATCAGTGGTTGATTCCAGTTAACCATACCGTGGCTTGAAATGCGTGTAGAGGTGTAATTCTGATTTACCCGTGCCGGTAACTTTCCCCCTACTTTCCGCTTTGAAAGCTCAGCAGCTTCATCCATCCACTGCAGAGCGCAGACTGCAAACATACACAGACTATACACAGCCCAGTCGCTGTACGTACAACTATTACCAGGGAGGTGGAAGACCACCTCCCCGCTATTACACAGCCCAGTCGCTGTACGTACGTAGCGCTAGCGCGACAGGGCTGGACCAGCGGACCTCCAAACACGAAGAGAGTTCAGCAATTGCATGCGATCGCTTTGAATTTTGATACTTTGGATCATTTTTTGTCACCTGTCTGGTCGGGCTAGTTCTTATGTAAACAAAAACTGGCGTCTCGTGATTTTGACAGTGATTTATTGCACAATAAAATCTTATTCGACTAAGGCACAGTGAATTTAATGGTTTTTCCGTGAAAGAGTATTCGACTTACAAAATTCGACTTGTGAGTGAATTAATACACGTAAGTCAATGGGGAAAAATCGGGACTTTTTAAAATCATCGACTTGCGCGATTATTCGACATATGCGATGTCGACTTAGGCGAGTTTAACTGTATACGGATGCGATGACAAAACGAGGGTATAGGACAGTGTTTGTTGTCGTTCATCCGGTAGCACTTTGAAAAGTTGAAAACCTTGAAAAAAACACCCCTTGAAACCTTGAACCACAATGTATAATTACTTTAAGGTCCTCCTCCATTGTTTTACATTCTCTTCGATACATAATGTTCTGTTTACCTTATTCTCTGTTGTCAAAAGAAGTGTAACTTATATGTTTTGTCGAAAAATGAAATAAACTTTGAATTGAATTGAATTGAAATGTGAACCTTTTTGTGTGACGGAAGCTCATGAATTATTCATATTGCATATCACATACACTGTGCCCAAGATGTGGTGATGTATGTTGTCCTCTCTGCAGCCTCTCTGTATCCATGGAGATGAGGTCTTTCCCCGTCGATCCTTCCTGCTCTGACCAATTAGGAGGTATTATTATATCTAGGCGAGTTCTCGTAGTACGTTCTTGCTCTGACCAGGGAGGTAGGCCTGCTCTGACCATATCTAGTTGAACGCTGTAATCGTGTACTGAATTATTGAATGACAATCTTATTTTCCACGTATGCTGCAAACCCTATGACATCATTTTAATAGAGCAATATACATTGGAGCGCACGTGGGAAACCATCGATGAAACTGAATACTGGGTTTCGCTATGAGAAATAACGGACGTTGTTGAGTTTCTGTATGACCATATATATTTCGCCTATAGACACAACGATTTCTTGCCTGTTGGCATCAGTGAGCTTACGTCTGTGAGGTTTTTGCCAACAATACCATTATATTTGAACGCGCTCAATCAAATAGACCAATACTTTGCTGTGGATATTCATGACTTCTTTTACGTGTAATATACCTTCCTAATACACATTATGGAATGCGCGCCCTCGCGATTTCGCGTTTTCATTGAGTATGGTATATTCGTTACCCCCTACAACGCAACTGTCCAAACACACGCTGAGGAATTGTAAAAATGTTCACAAGTTCATGTCACTCCAGCGGACTCTCTGCTCACAAAAAAAAAAAAAAAGAAAAAAGAAAAAAGAAGGCTGGTACCCCTATAATCTTCTCTGTTCGTCCCATTTCATTGATACTGTGATGTTAAAATAAGAACACTGTGTAAAACAACGAATACTATTGTGAGTGAATTAAATCCGGTTCAGTATTTGGAAGAATAGATGACCATGAAGCATGATCTTTGATTTCCGTGTAATCAATCCATGTAAGATGCCGCCATGTAAGATGTTGTCCTTCCTCAAACGGTCACTTATCTTGTACTTTTTTTTTTTTTTACTTGTGCACTTTCAGAAATTGGCATCAGATCTGTTTACTTCCTGTTTATCTTAATTGACCCCCCCCCCTTTATGCATGCATTCTCAGTAGCAATAACATTTCACGTAAACGAAAAAACAAACAAACAAATCGAAAACATGGTATCACATGAGGTTGTGTTTTTTTTTTTTTTTTTTTTTTTTGCCTGCCTTCTGAACTCATATCTACACCCTTCTCTTGCTTTCCTTCAAAAATGAGATTTTCGAGCGGAGAAAGAGGCATCTCCAACACTGTCCTACATGAGGCGCCACCATATCTCGGAGGTATAGTAAACTTGCTGATGCAGTTTATAGTTATGCGGTTTATAGTTATGCCGTTTAAAGTTATGCCGTTTATAGTTATGGTTTTCGTGCTTATTAAATTGCACTGCGTGGATACTGAAAAAAAGATATGGTTATGTTTTGTTATGTTATATTTTTAGTTTAAAGTCACACACACATACTCAATAATCAACTCATGCTCAACGCAAACGCACGCGCACCCCCCCCCCTCCACACACACACACTACTCTGTATGATAGTAACACAATACAGCAGCGACTTTATGAAAAGGACATGAATTATTTATTTTGAATAATACCGAAGGAGATTATGACAACAAAGAAAAACTGCATGAATGAAATACATTGACAATGCATGATGAAAGCAGCGGTAACAGCGTTTTGTTTTGTTTTGTTTGTTTGTTTGGGTTTTTTTTTTTTTGTTTCATCAGAGTTTCAATACACCATAATTCCAAGCTACAGGCCTCTGCTTCAATTCGCGCCAAAATCTCTTCTGACTTGAGTGCGCACTGTGTCTCTCTCCGTGCGTTCTAATTATTGCGGTGATACCGGAAGATACTCGGCTATCTTTGCGTGCCACTCAAAAAGACACATCGACGTCCAGATTAGTTTAATTGAATTACGTCACTCAATTAAACGGCGGAAACACATTGCCCTTTGCCGACCGTTTTTCTGGTCGTGACAATAGTTACAAATATAGTATTCAACGCCAGGAACAATAAAGAAAAAAAATGCAAAAAAAAAAAATTGTCTTTCGTTTGGCTGAAATTTTGTGAGAATGGATCTGTTGAACAGGAAGGGGCTCATTCATTAACGGTGCTTTACGAATTCAGATTAACACTTCTACGCTTCCTTTGTATTATTTCTCCCCAGTTGTGTGAAATCTTTTTCTTTCTTCTGAGAGTGTTGTCCTCCATGAGTGTAATGATAAGTTCTCCAATTACCAGCAAATGCGTCATTTGGTATACATTCCTCTGTCATCTGCGAAAGGGGACGGAAAAAAAAAACCCTGGAAGGATATGAGTTTGCGTCCTTGTAATGAAGGAGGAGAAGAAGGGGTGCAAACAGGGAGACGAAAGGAAGGATTCCATAGCCCTACATCCTTTGCAATGCATTGTACTCACATTATAACACCATCGCTGTGCTACCCGACCAACTGGAGACCTTAGCTGGTGCGTCGACTTTCCCTTAGCAATTAATACGACACCAACCAATCGCCAACATGAGCGTGACGAAACAAATATTGCGGAGATTTCCCTCGCAATATTCTATCTATTACACTGCGTGGAAATTTGACGAACCAAAATTTCTTCGGACCCTCTTCCTCCTAAGGCCCCCAGCTCATTTACTTCTCGTCACTCACTGCTGTCCAACACTCTTATTTCTGTTTGTTGGTTGTTGTTACCTTTTTCTTCCTTTCCCCAGCTGCTCGACTTGTTCGCGAATCAGCGCGCACTCTTCTTTCGGCTTTCTCACATCACCTGTTCTGACGATAATGACGAGTGTGATTGTAGGTTAGCGCTCATTATCGATCATACCGATCAATGGGGGGGGGGGGGGGGGAGTCTAAACTGTCGGAGTAATCACACAATAGGGCTCACACCTGTAAATGAAATGGACTGTCCCAGACCCCTTCACAAAACGTACCAAAGATACCAAAATAAATGAAGAAAAAAAATTAATTAAAAATCAGTGATGTAGTTTGGCAAAAAACTGAATAGCTGTAGACATTGAGTAGGAATTCCTCTACAAACTGCATTTTGGTTGGAAGATGAAAGCTTCTCTGATGGAATTTGAGGGGACTATATTTCATTGGGTACGTGTACGGAAAATAGGTGATTTTTTGAGTGACAAAAACTCGTAGTCTGGCTTTGCGGACCCTTGGACAGAATTAGAGCAGAAGAACCCACCCTGGAAATTTGATGGATGAAAGGGTATATCTCACTTATTCAGGTTGGTGAAGATGAAACACCTCATTTCTCCCAGCTATTTTACAGAATTTTTTGACATTTGAATTTTAACACACGTCTCTATGGGGAATTATTTACCCGTGTGAGCCCTATAGTGACATCGTCTCATCAGTATACGAGTTACGACGACTACACATGAAACTTCGTCTGGATTATACACTTAAGGGCGTATATCCCACTGAGCGGCGAATGTGGCAAACCTAACAATTTTTTTTCACCGAATTTTTGGACTCGTCAGGGTTCATAAACAGTTGCCATCAAATCTGCAAACAGCTGAAATCATATTCGCCAACGGATTTCATTGTCGCAAAGAAATCTTGATCTTCAAAAATGTAGGGCTTGCTTGGCGACAAGTTGCCACAAGAAAAGTGTGAAAAGATGTTACAAAAAAAAAAACTGTTTGCGGCAATGAAAACTGTTTGCGAACTTGATTGCAACTGTTTGCGAACATGATAGCAACTGTTTACGAACCCTGACGAAACCTAAAACGATCAATAATGGTACTTATAGGTAACGATGTGAAGACAACAATGTTTGCTCTAACTTTTTGTAGCACCAGCCAGTCAGGAAGCTGGATTCTTGTCATTACAATGACACTGGTCATTTACAGGAAGAATTGCTACATTGACAACTTTTTATGAAGTGCAGTCCAGGTGCATCCTATAGTAGCGACCAGGTTTTGGTTTCTTTGTTGGTTTGATTGATTTGTCTTTGTGATTTATCATGCTAAGTTTTGATGTGGTTTAGATTTAATTTTACTTGTTTATGTTAGTGGGACAAAAAGTATGCAGCCATTGCTTCACCCTTTTCTTGTTTTTTTTTTTTTTTTTAATAGCGTTATCAGTGAGAGTAGGCCCCTACTTGCTGTCGAAACTTACAGACTTTGCAGTCTTATTTCATGTCTCATTATCGTCCTCTATTAACCTTGAGGCGTGAAAATTACTCTTATACATGACGGTTTAACTAGAGGCTGAAACGTTTTTTTTTTTTCCTGCCCTTGCTGCTTCAGATCCAATTAGACTTTCGAATTTCCTTGTACACTATATACATGGATACTGCGAGGCCGTGATCCCAGTCAAGCGCATGCACTGCTTCTCTATGATGACGGTCTCCTCCTCTTAATAGGCCTACCCCGAAATACGTAAATGTTTACACGAATAATATACGTTATTTCATTCATCTGCTTATATGTTATGAGTAAGTTTAATTATCACTGTTAACTTGTCGTTCAATCAATTAAGTTTTTCCCATTATTTGTACAAATGCCAATGGGGAAATTAAACAAAACAAAACAAAAAAAAAAAAGCCCCGAAGGCCAAAAACCTGAAATTGTTGCATCCCATTGTATCCTTGACATATTTTTTTACGGACACACACACACACACACACACTTGAGCGCGCGCGCAAACTCATCAAAAATTAATAAGAAGATCGCAAGAGAAAATGCCGAAACAAACGCACAAAGATAAAAATTGCCGGAAAATTGGAATTGAGTGCCTGTATGGTGAAAGGTAATCTATTGTTACAACTGTATTACAAGAACGTATACTGATCGCCGAGCGGTTGTTCTTGGCATGCACAGGTAGGATTTCAGTTGTTGTTTTTTTCTGTTTTTTTTTTTTTTTACATTTGTCTTCATTTAACAAAATGAAACAAAATTTTTATCAAGCATTACATAATTTCTTTGACAAATGAACGTAGCTATTTACACAATGTTTATAGAAAAGAAAAGAAACGAAAAGAGGGAAATTGAAAGGGGAAACAAAATGTAGGAAAACCAGGAGATGCCGTAATCGCCTATCACATGGATAATTAAAGGGGCATTCCGGACGATTTTCATAATTTCACATCATGTAGTACATAAATCAACAGCTTCATGTATAGATTTGTAGAATTTATTGTGGTTCTTGAGCAGAGAAACAGTACTTTCAAAAACCTTAAACAAATTACACTGAACAAAGATAATGACATAGGAGCCTCATATATCTCAGAAATGTAGCAGTGTCATTCCATTACAATACCGCCTGCTTGCAAGCTCACCTGTGTGTAATCTATGCATGCCTTCTTCTTTTGTGCTGCTTCCTTGAGCCACATCTCATGCATTCTTATGGTGAGGCTGCCATGTCATCATCCTTGTTCATTGCGATTTGTTATAAACTTTGAAAACATTCTTATTTTTCATCCCAATCATTATAAATCCTCAAACTCTGTACCCAGTATAACTAATTTATATATGTTCAAATGTAAAAATTTGAAAATCATCCGGAGGTCTCCTTTAAATAAGCTAACGTTGGGTGTTGCATTGGAGGTCACTGTATTTAGAGCTTGATAATGAAATGTGACCACCCGAAATAAAAGAAAGCATGATGCATTATGCATGAAGATTGCATTTTCTTAAACAGTGTAATACTGCTGAAGATTTCATAGCTTTAAGATCCAAAGCTCAAATTCACCAGGAGTTGCAATGCCCGTTAGGTGTCGTCGTGAAATCTTGAAAAAAAGAAAGAAAGTTAGTTAAATGCTAATAATAAATGAAGGACATCGACCTACGACTACATTTGATTGATACTTGGAGAAAGTTTGATGGTGCATTGTTCTTTGGTGTTTTCAATGTATTTCTCTACTCTCGATTATTAACCAAAACAATGAGAAGAAATTGTTGACAGTTTTACTTTTCGTTTTGTTCCTTTATATGCCTTTACACTGTCATGCTCGTATAAGCACTGGACGCGAAACTACTAAGTACTGGAGGCTGGCATATTGCAGTACTTTTTCTTTAATGGTCAAGACTAACATTTCATCATTGTTCGTGCGTCTTGGTGCCAATAAAGACAAGTGTCGAAGATGATTCGGTGCCAATTTTGAAGGTTATTGATCTCACCACACACCCACATAGTGCATTGTTGGGGTGATTGACAAGTTCATGCTTCAGTTCTGTTTGCATATATCGTATATGTTGTTCATTGCAAGAATTTTTTAAATATTTCGTTCTTCGATGGTTTTTTTTTCCCTATCGAGGATTGTTTTGTTGCATTCACTCTTGCGAATCGGTTTGACTGCTGCACATTTCATATTGATCATCTTGTTATTCCGTCTTAGTCACTGATGCAATGACTGTAATAACGTGCATAATGAATTTGAGCTCATCGGTAGAGTGGATCAGGCTCGTCTGAGCTCTTAGAAAGGAGGCCCCGGAGTCGAGTCCCAGGCACATTGTGAAAAAACACCACAGGAGAAGTTGTTAGCTCTAATTTATGTCCTTCGTGACCCAGATGTACAAGATGGGTAATGGTCGTGCATGGCGCGAAGCTCTTGAAAAGAAATGCCCCCTATCAAGGGGCTACCCTGATGAGTGAACAGTCGTCACATGATCACATTATTATCATTATCATCATCATTATCAACACTTATCATATACTATTGTCATTTGGTAGTTGTGAACAAATCGTTGTTGTTGACGAGGCGGCGATGAGGGCAAAATTGCGTCGCAAGCAACGCTCGATGTTAAGATCAAAGTAAATAACTCTGAAAACTCGACAGTTCCGTGAACCAGCAATCTATTACTGTCTTTGTCCAGGGTAGTCTGTTGCTCACTACTATAATACTTAACCACAGAGCTGTGTAAATATCATTACCCCGGGAATACCAAGATCTCGCTTGATAGATGAAAGTGAAAAACCTGGGTCAGCCTGGACATTGTCACTGTTTATAGACAAAAGATGATTATGGTACAATTAAAGAGGTTTTAATGTTTAAAGGAATTACTTACGTTTTTGTAAAACCGAAGACCAGCTCTTGAGTCGAATCTCTCTCACGAATCTTGTGAAAAGAAATAAAAGCTCTCCCATTATTTGAGTAATATGCTGCCATTTTGAGTACGGGTAGGCATGTTGTAGCAGGGAGGTGACCTCCGTGGTGGTAGTGAGTGAGTATGTAAATTGTACATGAGCGTGTGTAATTGTGTGCGTGTGTGTGTGTGTGTGTGTGTGTGCGCTCGCGCTCGCGGGGGTTTGCTTTCATAGACTGGAACGAACGAATTGAATGTCCATTTCAATTCCGCCACGCTTGTGGGCTATAAAATGCGATAGGAGAAAAGTTTGATACAGTAGTAAACAAAGTACAGGTTAAAAACAATACAGTTTTCCACAAATCAATATGTATAATTATACACTTTTGGGACCGGCAATTATGAAATAAAAGAAAAAGATATATGAGCTTGTAAGTTAGCGTGCATGCACGTCTGCAAGGAACGCTTGTTGTAAACTGAGTCTCGAATTGTTATAGAGATACTTTAGTTACCCACTGACACATGAACTGCATTGTGAATGGTAACACAGCAAAACCACCCTTTACCAAGAACTGCTACCAAATAGTCTCGAATTGTCCAAATATATACATCATAATGCAGTAAAAGCGTCAAATAAGGAAGAAAACGTTAAAATAAGCCCAGGTTTCTATTATTCTGCGCCAATGCATCACAACAACAATCTTGTTATTTTTATAACCTTTAGCCACCAATTTGCAGGAAATGAAGAGCTATTATAACAGTGACGTATAACTAAGATTCGCCGGAATCGGCAGCGTTATGAAACGTTTCGGATTCATAATGTAATAAGAGGTTATTATGGCAATCTTTCTTTTTTTTTGCGTGAAATTTTTGTTTGAATTGTGATGGAGGGTCAATGAAGTCTTGAAATTCAGAGAACAAATTAGATAAGTGAAAGTGGAGCAACAAATGAGTCCCGTTTTGTTCGTACAATGTCTTTGATTTTAATTCTAGCCAAGACTCTTTTTTCTTCTCGACTGAACTTAAATCAACTCACGTCATCAAAGAGAAGAGCGAGAAAGAAATAGAATCTCAATCCCAGATTACGTTCGATAATTGGATTAAAATATCTTCATGCGAAAAGTCAAGAACAACAAATCAGCCACAATCTAAAACTGACAACAAACAACCAAAAAGATTTCCTTCAGTATTTATAATGCTTAACTCGAAAAACTTCTCTGTTGATGAACTTATAAAGTGATTTGAAATGTAAAAAAAAAAAATAGACTAAAAAGGTAGATTCAACCAAACGGATAGTACGTTTGGAAAATACTGTATAGATTACAAAATACGTAGTTTCAAAATATGGGATTAGTCGCAATCACACATGCAAATCAGATGGAGCGATATGATGTAATCCCTTTGAAACTCTCCCCCTGCTTCATTATATCTGAAATAGTTTGAAAGTCGCAGTGATTTTGGTTGACTGTTTGTCAAATTAAGCCTCTTCCTCATAAATGAATGTCACCAATGCCGACCTATCCTAAGTCTTTACACAAAAATCTGATGTGAAGTATGAGATTCATTCTTTCTTCTATACTACAGTCAAACTCGCCTAAGCCGAACTCGCTCAGTTCAAGAAAAAAAAAAGCAAAAAAAAAAAACCAAACAAACAAACAAACAAACAACAACAACAACATCAACACAATATTCCCCCGGAGTGAAATAAACATGTGTCGATTTTATATTGTATAAGTCGAGCGAGGTTGACTGTATTTTTAAGTAAAAGCATATTCGGTAAAGATTTTTGTGTAAGCCCAAAGGAGACACCGCCTCGTCTAGTTTATGGTAATGCCTGCGTGTCTGTGATCAATGTGACTGTCTGTAAAATCTGGGAGCCCTAAAATCACGTGACTTTAACATCTTCACTCAATTAAATGAAGCTACTGCCATTATATTGCATAATTGTACTCCATCTTGGACTTGGAGTAGCTTTTCATTTCACGTCATGCACCCTGTGTTTATATTTCTATTTTACCATTGTCAAAGTTTGCTCTAGAAAAAGAGCAGTCCATAAAAACAAAGTATAATACATAAAAAATGTCATGCGCTTGAAAAGTATAGATGATGACATCTGCTGCAAGTAAATGTAAAAGGACTTACTGCAGATGCTTGGACTGTCGTCAAATTGGAATTGAAGTAGCTCATTATTCAAACTCAGCTTTCGTAGCTTTCGTACCAGTAATTAACTGTTGCCTTTTTTTAATGAGAGCTTTATATAAACAGTAACTGCTTTTGATGAAGCCAGATTGAAAAAAAAAAAGATCGTATACTTCGTATTAGTCTGTCAAATTATTTGTCATTGGGAATATTAAATGAATAGACAGGTTGATTGGTAGACAGATAAACATATATGATTAGCCCTATACATTCATTCACATTATAAAGAGAAGAAGAATAGATGGGATAGATAAGGTGAAAGACGGAGATGACTGCTATATAAAAGTTTGAATTGAATTGAATATAGATGGAAAGATGGATTGATAGATAGATGGACAGAAAGATAGATGGAAGGGAAGATGAGACAGACGGATTCATAAATTCATAATAGTGCTTAGTGGCTGGAAAGAAAAGAGGAACAGGGAGATATAGGAGGAGATAAAGAGAAATGGATGTTATTGGAATGGCGGGGGGGGGGTGGGGTGGTGTCAGTGTGAACGTGCAAGGTTAGCCATGCTAAACCTAGATGATAATTAATGACGGGACCATGCTCATCCCCGCGTGTCGCGGAGCAAACAGGGAGGTTTCGTATTTGCTTTTCGCGGTTTTCACACGCTACGAAAGCAGACCGAATCCGGATTCGCCGATGCGAATTTTTGAAGACGATGCCGCGTTGTGGGCGGACCCTGAGACCAGCCTCAGACGCAGGTACGTGCTGCAAGAAGGTAACACCTCGAGATGAGCCAAGGGGCTTTGAAGTTCATCATGACGAAAAAACAAAGCACCGTGACGAGGTACATCAACAAGAGCCAAGACTAAGCCCCCTTTCGAGAAGTAAAAACACAAAAAACAACAACAACAACAATTACATACGTGAGGTAAGAAGCTGCATTGCATCTCCTTGCAAGTCCTGAGACTCCGCAAAAACCTCAGGATATGTAGAGTCTGACCAAAATGTAACAGTGACCTGCAGCAACCTTTCACTTCGAGATCTGTCAAACGTTAGCGATTCTCCGTAGCATGCCACATCAGTTTCTTGTCCATGTATAGGTACATCATTTTGTACTATAGTAAAATCTATGGACATTTTGATTCATTGGCACAGAACGGTACCAAACGTAATATTCCAGCGAAATCTGTTACTCCACTACACGTTACAATTGGCTTTCATCAAGAGTGTAAAAATGAAACCAACGGATCAGTGAAATCTAACACGATGGATGGAGTAAAATATTTACAGAATATCAACTTTTTTCGCATGTTATTTTCTTGAACTTTTAGGTTATTAGTCAAAATTATACATTAGTATATATTTAAAAAAAACGCTTATTGTAAGGTTTGTAGGATTGTATTCTTGTTCATGAAACAATTTGAACGGTAAAGAATTGATTTGTAGCAATCGCCTCAAAAGTTCACGGAGTGATTATGATGACATAATGAGAGAGGGAAGGAAATGGTTGCAGAATCTTAGGACGAAACATTTTTTCCCCCCTGACAATATTGATATCATTATTACGCCGTCTTATATTGCACGCGTGGTTGTAAATGGTTGTAACCAGTTTCGCTGTTGCGTGATGACGTGGGAAACTGCCAGAACTTCTAGATCTTATGTCCGACTTGAGATGAAACCGCTGTCATTCTGTTTATTTAATTGAATATGGATTAGCGTTTCCCTGTCTATGGGAAAACTAATGACGAGAGAGGCTGACCCAGTAACCTAAGACCCAAGTGAACTTTTGAGAAATATCTCAAAATTGGACAATGATGATTATTTCTCAGAACCGACCATACATCGATGATTTTTTTTTTCAGTTTTATCACCGCAAAAGAGAAGAAGAAATTAATTATAATAACCACTTCAATGTGCTGTTAGCCCTATGTTCCTAAATATGTGTCGGCAGATGTGTGTATATGTGTGTGAATTTAGTTTTGCTTTTAGCACTTTTTGTCTGTGTCATGTTTGCAGAAATTTCAGTAATTTATTCCGTCCTTTTCAGCACAAATTTACGACTCAGTTGTCGTCAAAATTCCCACGATCAATCGGGCAGTGGGCGCTAATATTCCAATTTCTCTCAGAGTATACTTACTGTTCCATGACCGGGTCTGTAATTGGGCTTGTACGTCACACCGCGAACAATGATAAAAATATTGTGATCAAATATTGATCATTGGCAATTAATATGTTGGGTCCTTATTATCCTGATTGCGGCACAGTTACGTCCTTTTTCTTCCTTTTACATATGTTATGAAAGACTCCTTCCCGTTACTCTGTATAAAAAGCGTATTCTTTTTGGAAAGAATAAAAAATGGCAGCCATTTGGCATATTTTTCTTTTTCCATTCATGATCTATTTGTTCAAAACATGTTGATTTACGATTTTCAGTCTGTTGGAGGCGAACTGTATATGAAATAAGAAATTTCCTCTTTTTTTTCTCTCTCTCTCTCTATTTCAGATTTTCTTCTGTAAAGTATAGCGGTCGTATCAAATATTACTAATTGAAATTAAAGAGAAAGGCTACACAACCGCGACTTTTTATGTGTTGTAAATACATAATTATTTGTGTCTTATTACCCACATGTTATCAATTTAAAATAGGGTAAGTGGGTGACTTTCTTTTTCTAAATGGGGGGGGGGGGGAGGAGGTGTTAATAATCTTGTTACCTAGTTCTCGTTATCTTCTCAGAACAGTTTTATGAGTTAAGATAGCATAATTAAATGAGTAATTTTCTGATTACCACAGGGCTCATAGGCAGGTTTTGACACCAGTGAACGATGCCAGCCGAGGCTCGAACCTTCTCATTTTATTTCATTTTATTTCATTCCGATCAAAAGTATAAAATACAATAAGATAAACACAACATTTGCATATACGTGCGAAATGTAAACCTTGGCTGTCAATTGGAACTTTTTGTTTGGGAGGCATTTTTATGAAATAGTGTAACTTATATTTGGGCAAGGACAAACATGACACATGATCTGCACATAGAGTAATTTGAAGGGGAGGGCGGAATAGTTATAATAAAATAGTCATAGACACTAGCACAGGTGTAAGTCGGTATATATGGAGATAAGTTTATTGCTGTGAGTTAATAACTTCTCCATAACCATGGCATATAACCACCTCATTAGCAGCGATATTTTTTAACGAACCAAGGCTCCAATTACCCTACCACATTCTGAGAATAATCGCCTATATTTGTCAACCGCATCGTTATATTTTTCCATGGCGTCGATAGTATACCCTTGACTTTCCGCGTGGAGAGGAAAATCAGCAAACACAGACCTGGACACAGCAAACTATCAGATATATTATTTTCAGTCACTTGCCATGCCTGCAGGGTGCTACGTAACCACTTTTTTTTTTTTTTTTTTTTTTTTTTACGCGCTTGCCCGAGCATGTCTAAATTTTACTTGCCCGAAAAGAAAGTCCAAAAAATATATGAAAGTGAGTTAGAAACTCACTTGTAAGTCAGGACTTGATAAAAGGCAAGTCTGTTGAATAAACAGCACACGTTGATTCCCACGTAAAAAAAAAAACAAACAAAAAAAAAAAACACCACATTAAACACACTGAACAAAGTAACAAAACTTGGTTCAATCATGGAGTCTACCTCCATGGTTCAATCAAGTGCCTGTGTTGAATTGCATTATATAGGGCTTCTTCGGGTAAGTGTTGGAAAGTTGTTGAAATTCAATGTGTTTTGCATCACTGAACGATCGTTATGTTTTGGCTTCTGTATGGTGGCCTTTGTGGGTTTGTGGAAGGGGGGGGGGATGAAATAACTTTTTACCTTGCCCAATTCTGGCAATCATTTTTTTCTCATTTTCCAAAACACTTGCTCGACTTTGATTTTCACTTGCCTCGGGAAATCGGGCAAGCGGTTATGTAGCACTTGCCTTACGGTACATTTGATCGACGGACTGCTGGGTGAGGGATCATGGTGGTACAACTGCTTTATATAAACTCCATGGTGAGATTAGTATCAGCTATACTTCACTACCGCTTCCCGTGTGAAAAGTATACTGTCAGGGAGGTTGGCTGCCCGGTGCCCCACCTCCCTGGTTTGCAATACCGCAATTACATGTACTGCTGCAGGTCCAGCCTGAACGTGTTGGCGAGGTGAGAAAAAGATAGCTTGGATGACCTGTAACTTGTCGTTGATCGTTTGTTTCCGAGTTCCGCCATTATCATGTGTTGATTTTTCATCTCAAGTGGCATAAAACTAAAACTGAACACGCAAAGAACAGACTACAGCATTATCGCTCCCCTGCAGTTGTATGACCACAAGGATCAAACTCATGTTGGATTCAATGTTGCCGCCGTCCATTAGGTGCTCAATCATTCTATTTCACTATTCGAAACTCAATTAGTGCCAAGTTGTCGAAACAGGTATCATTCGCTGAAGTACCATACGTGCGGTGTTGCATGTTCTGAATAACTTAATTGATCATTATAAGATTTTTAGTGAAGGTCGAATAGGTAGATCCTGTTTCTTTCGTGTCCAGGTAGAAGCCTTAGAGTGACCAAAGGTCGTTGAATGTGTTGGAAAACTGCCAGAAAAAAAGTACACCTGGTTAATGTTCTCGTTTTGTTCTTGAATGTCGTAGGAGACCCCGATACCTGTAACATGTACATAAAGCACATGTCTGGAGGTGAATATCTTGAAAGGGATGGTATAGTATTAGTCAAGATGGGGGATTTGGATTTGAAGTTTTAAAGCGAGATGAGTAGAAACCACTTAAATGGCATATTAAAGAGCATACGATTCTATGAGGTATTCAAAGTTTATTTGATGAAAATCGGTTCTTCTTCTTGCTTATGAGGCAGCAGCAGCTAAGTAATGTCCCTCAATCGGTTCTGAAATGGCTGAGCTATCCAAAAACAAAGTAAAACAGTGTTCGTGATAAAAGGTAGATCCCACCTTTTATTGGTTCATATTTATTATGTTCAGCGTGTAAATTTATCATATAGGATGTGAACCTGAACACTTCGGCTTCGGAGGCGATTGCACAATCATGCATTTAGACCGCATGTCCGATTGGAGCCCTTGACATCGCCGTAATCTTGACTCCTGAAAATAGCTGAAACTGTACCGTGGGATTGATCAGTCAATCCTTCCTGAATACGATACACAACACTTGCACATCCGATGAGACACAGACAGTCACACGTCATAATACTTGTATAGTCAGAAGGACATTTTATAACATTCGGGTCCCGCGGTATATACAGACAACCCCATAGGAAGGAGGTGGAAACCACCTCCCTGGTTGTACAACCCTGCACTTACATTCTGTAGGGGAAGAGTCAGAAGCGCACTGCAAATCGCTCCTTTATGGAATGAAAAAATAACGTTGGAAGACAGTGATCGCTTGATTGCGCGTGCAGTATGCATTGTTTGCAATAGTACAGTTCTACAACTTAATGTGTCTTTTTCCATGTTTCCATTGAGTGTCGCATACATTTCTCACTCCTTCTCTTTCTATCCCTTTCTCTTTCACTGGCCTTTATATGATTCTATTTACAGATCACCCTTGTGTTTCGCCTGCTCTATCTTTCGCTTCATCCACAATATCCACTTATTTCTCATCTCTCTCCCAGATGTCTGTTTCTTCAGTTACTATAGCGACGAAAAGAGGATTTATCATGGCTACGCTCCTCCCACAGCCGTTAGCTTCTTAGTTCCAGTTTCATCACATTGTTTGCTCAAATACAATCTGTCGCTCTTCCATAATTGTGTTCCCCTGTCTTCTTCGTCCTTGTTAATGTTTCTCTCTGATGTGTCTCTGTTGTTTTTACTTCATATTCAAGCTCCAAATTCTTTGTCCTTGATTAACTGCTTTTAAGGTGTGTCTCCTGAATAATTGCGAAAATTACGGGGGCGTGTATTGCTAGGAATATTGGTAAATGGCTGATTGCACCCAATATAATGCCGAAGTTACCGTCTGCCAACAACATTGAACACCACGTACATGAAATAATGTGCATTGCTCCTGATGTGCGTGTGTGTGTATCTTTTTTTTTGGGGGGGGGGGGGGATGGGGATTTTGTGGAGAATAAAAAGTTACGCTGAACTCGAACCTTTTCCCTCGCAGGGGCTAAGTGTTAACAGTCCTCGAACAACACCGGCTTTGTTGCGAGTATGGTGCTAGCCTTGCTCCCCTGTCTGTCTGACTGTGCTCTTGTCTCGTTCTTTTTTTTTAGCTTTACGACTAACATGACATCCAGAAGGCACACCGCAGGAGCGACTTTGAGTGAGACATGTCGCATTATCAATGCGACTGAAGGTACAATGTGACAAGATAAATGCTTGAGCTCATCTCACTGTCTCCGACGTGCGCTAGTCATTGCCTTACTTCCAGTCGTTTACCAATTTAAATGATTCTTTGCTTGAGATAATCCATTCCTATAGTAAACTCGACGATATTCTCCCCTCCTTGGGGCTTCTTGCAGTAAGCCTACGCCACTATGTTAATAATAGTGATAATAAAGAAAATGTGCGTAAATTGAATGCGCTCTTTTTGTGATTATAAAATATCGGTGTCACAGTTTAATATATAGTGGCATAACCCGATTTCACATGGGGCGTGGTTCGAGAGTTCCCCCTACTTTTCCAAGATACTGTGATATTCCACACATCCGCATTTGTAATGCATTGAGTGAAATTTAAAGGTCCAGTTTACCTTTGGGAGCAGTGATTTGAAAAATTTTCAAGATATCACATTTGATGCATAAGTGTAGGTCTGTTGTATCACAAAAACATTCTACCATATAAAATTTTCGCAATAAAGCCTAAAATAAAAGAAGATATCAGTATTTTTGTCATTCAACCATAACTGTAGACGGTTTAGTCTGGAAACTTTTTTATTATACCTATTGTTCACATTTTGAGTATTTAACAATACGTAACATCGATTATAAGGATTCAGATTTTTACAGTGGTTGTTTCTATCCCTAACTCACATTTTAGAACTATTTTAAAGTACTAATGCTGGGTTTTTGTTTCGTGTGCAAATGGTATATTATGCCTTTAAACACGTACGTGTTGTCGTGACTGTACCAAATACATACGGCCAGGCTACGACATGATCTTACCGTCAATGATATTATAATTTCTTTCCTTATGTGCGCGTGCGCGCGCGAGTGTGTGTCCGTCCTTGTACTCTTGGCAAATAACAAAACATTTTGTTGACAATTTATGATGACTTTCATACCCGTATAGCTCAAATAGCGTTCTGGAAATCGAGTTGGCTGTGCCCCTAGTTTCGATGTACGGTATTGTAGCGTATTATTATCATTACCTTGAAGGGGGAAAATCCAGTTTGAAGTTCTTTTCAGTAATGCTGACACCGAAAGACACATTTTTTTGTTCTCTTGTTTTGAGAGACAGAGAAGGGGGTTTGTACACAGGTCTGTGGTTTTCCTGAAGGTGACAACTTGGCAACCTGCTCAAGGATTTGAACATCTGTAATTCAACCATTTTTCGTGTTTTTTTTTTTTTAATATCTCGTGCCAATCAAGTGGTGAGCGTTTACCATTCATAGTGCTTGATAGAGAGTCAGCCATTAGCTGTACGATGCCAATATGCCATACGATGCCATCTATTCTACCGTGCATATGGCCGGCATCGGTAGATAACGGTGCTATATGTAGATACAGATATAATGTAGTATCATCATGGAGTTATGACGCGTTGTAGCTCTATGGTAATAGTAAATGTACCATAACCGTAGTTTTGATGCAACGGAGCGGGAGGCCATTGGGGGAAGGGGAAACAGAACCAAGGAGGTACAAACGCTGTTCTCAAAGGCTTTCAAAAGTTCAAGGTTACTTAACACTAATTTCTCTTTGCATTTTGGAGACATCCTCTTGCAACTGGATATGGGAAGGAAGGGGGGAGGTGGGGCGGATGAGGAGCTTTCAAATCACAATTTGACGCCAAAGTAAAATGACTTCCTATCTAAAGAGCATTGCTGAAACACCAAGGGTCAAACATTGCCGGAAGCAGCCCCCCAAAATAGGTCACACTGCCGCGTTATCGCCCCAAACTTATCTCAAGTGTTCCTCCGAAGTGATAATTGCACTATTCCTTTTGCTTTAGCGCTAGATGCATAGTATAGGATGACATAATACGTCGCGCGCGTCCTGTGCTCACTTATCTGTGATTCAATTAGACAGCCTCGCGCGACAAATGATAATAATACGTCAACATTCAACCCCGAGATAATTCATTTCAGCAAATGCCCTTCTTGAGCTTCTCAACCTTTTTACCTGCTGTGAAGTGGACATTAAACGCTCAGGCATAATAGAAATATGAAGGAATGTTAAAACGCTATATAAAGCTCTCGGTTATCTATCCGATCATTCAGTGCTTATCACCTGGCCGATTTAGGTTGCCTGTTTGCTTTTGTTTGTTTCATACTTTTCCCAATGCCTTTTCTCTTCTTTTCCTGTTCGTTCGCTCTCTCTTTCGTGTCTGACCAAAATACCAGCATCCCTTTCCCCCTCTGCAATGTACGCCATTATTTTGCCTCGGGGTTCATTGATATTTGATGGTGATGAAATGCGGAAGGCAGTATGTAGTCAACGATCCATGATGCCCTTTGGGGGCCATTTAGCAATCGAAAAATCTCCCAGATGGGGGTACGACTTGGCGAGGACACAAATTGTGGAGGAATCACGATGACATCACGTCCAGTTATTCGACCTGACATGATTGTTCCTCTCATGGTTTTCATTTTACCATCTCGTTTTTCCTAATAAAGAAAATGTGGCTCAGTTTTCCCAATGATGATAGTAATAATGATTAAAAAAAAAAACCTGGCTCGTCTGCTGAGCACGACGCAGATTTATTGAAAATCAGAGGGACTTGTCCGATTCTTTTAATATCACCGTGTTGACTGATACGCATACCATAAAGAACGCATAGCGAATATCAATTTCTCCACAAACACTGACTGAGCGTTGTTACACAGTCTATAAAACTGGCCTATGTGTACGTTGGGTCGCTGGAAGGTCAGCGAAGTGATTTTATTAGTGCAATTTAGTCCATACACATATAACGCATGCATCGTTTATTTTTTCTCTTCACTAAACGTCGCTGTATTTTCTTCCGTTTTTCCCCTTCCAGAAACTCATGTAAAAGCCCGTCGACCAAGGCAAACGGAAGCAACAACAATCCGCAGCGTGTGGGCTCGAGTCGGGCGACAACGCTGAAAGGGCGCCAGCTCCGGCGGCAGGTGGAGATCACCAAGAATCTCTTCTACGTCGTCTGCGCGTTCTTGCTCTGTCTCACTCCCTACAGCGTCTGCTTGCTCTACGACGATAGCGACCCCTTCGTGCCCTACGCGGCGGCCATCGTCTTTTGCAACTCATGTATCAACCCCATCATCTACGCCACCAAGCACCCGTATTTCAAGCGCGTCTTCCGCTGCATTCTGTCGTGCCGGTGCGCGGACATTCCGGAGGCCTCGGAGTTCGTCAAGCGCGCGTCTCAAAAGGCAGTGAAACCGTGCAAAACCTGCAGATCGACGTCCTACGCAATGTGAGACCACCTTCATCCCTTGATCTTCTTCTTTAAAAAAGGATGGAGTTTAGTAAAAATGAATCAACCAAGTTGCTGCGAGCAGCAGATCTCGTTCCAAGAAGTCGAATATTCTACTCTTTCTCGCAAGGAGCAATATTCGTTGGTAGGACGCTGGCCAGAAAGACCAATGACGCTGGGGATGCGAGTACTAAATGTACTATGAAACTGTGCAGGTGTTAAACGTCAGCATTGCAGTAAGTCCACATCTAGCACTAGAAGCAGAGCTTGCATCAACACTGCAAAGTCGGCAGTCGCTGTACTGATCAACTCCTGAAAGCAGAGAAATACGGAGGAGCCGAAAAAAAAAGGACAGCAATGCGCGAAACAATCCGAACAGAGACATAATCATTCTAATCCGACATCGATTGAAGCAATCGACGAGTCGACCTAACAAAATGAAGGTCGGCGTTTAACGCGATTTTTGTCCTCGACCTAGCCCGAGACTCGGCCATGCAGAGACTACAACGGCTACACTATCAAATTAAACCAAACCAGAATAGACACCAGCCGACTGAATTCGTTCAAAGTGACTTACACCATCACTCAATGTCAAATGATAACAGAACGTAAAGAGCAAAAAACGTTGATGTCTTTCCTAAAAGACCCTCTTTTTTCGTCGGCCTTTAAGCCAGGAAAAAATTGGCACATGGATCGAGGTATGGAGTCAGACATTCGTGTGAACTTTGATGTAAATTTCGCTACGTTTTTGAATGTGTACTTAAATCGCAGAACGGTCGCCGAGGTCCGCGAGAGAATCTACAGGCAATTGTTGGCACCACATTCACTCGTTCTTATGAGGACAGAGTGGTGAGCTGTTGTTCACAGAAAAAAAAAAGAAAGAACAAATACCGGAGTACAAGTATACTTTGAAAACGCTGTCCCAGTCTTCTTTATGAGCAGTTACCTCTGAAAAACCACAGCAACAACAAGAACAACAACAGACAAGCCGGAATAATGTTATGATAATGGAAAATACGGACATACGGACAATTGAGTACGAATTATATCTCCTCATATACTAATAACAGATTAAGACGAGAAAATGAAAAGGCTGATTGGTAAAAGTGCCAGATTTAATGCAACGTTGTCATTTCTTTGAAATGAGCGCCATTATTCATCTTCACTTTCCCTTCCACAAAACTTGCCTCTTTTTTTTTGTGTACTCGAGTGTTTTTTAATATTGTCTTTATTTATACATGTTTCAGAATTGTAATGAAGTATCTCTTTTTTGTTGTTGTTTCGTATTCCGACGTGAGGTCTGGATTTTGTAATGTATAAATGTGTGTGCCCGCGTGTGTTGGGTGCGATGGTGTGTGTACGTGTGTGTGACTACTGTGTGATGCGACGCACGCCTCACTCTTTTAGTATACTCATATGTATGGGGGGGGGGGTGAGGTAATGTCGATCTAGACTGGAGCGGATGTTTACCGAACGTGTTTCAATTTTGACAGCTGACAAATATTTCGAAGTCAAGGTTTTACAGTTCAATTCTATTCTCCTATCCATTTCACATAAAAAACAAACCCGGGTGTTTCTAACATGTGTTGATTGCACACCAATGTGATGCATGGTATACCCTGGTCCCGAATGCAATACGTTGAGAAAGCCCTTTTTGTGATGTTTATAGTTTTATCCCTAAGAGGTATCAGGAAGGGCCCTGTGTACTTGTGGGAATCCCGTTAAATAATCGGGCAGTGATACATTCTTGTTTAAAAAGAAAGAAAACAATGTATTAAAATTCGACTTTTCCACCTCAACTTTGCGAATAATCCCATCGTATGCACAAATTCGATTTGTCAAACACAGGAGACCTGCCATTAAGTCTCGTTTAGAAATGCCATTAAAGAATTGACGCTGACCTGCTCCTCCCGATCAGGGTATTAATTCTTCCTTCTGAATAATGATCCCATCCTACCTCGTTCTAAAGCAATCGAAATTGTTGTAATTAGTCTATGTCATTAATATTATACCTTGATAAGTTTTGTTTTTAAATGTCTTCCAGTCGTCATCACTGCGAAATTAATTACCTATTGTTCTTTCCTTCGCGTTTCTTCCATGATCTGTGGTAGATAAAACTCGTCATGACAACTGCATTCTGATAAGTATGACGGTTATGATTAGTTAATGATTAACACAGCATACAGACATAGTTCTACTTCCGAGCTTTATAGTCCCATACAACATCATGCCATAGAAACACTATAGTTGATTGATTTTATCTCATAGTTAAATGACAGTAATATTAGAATTGAGTTTGATTTGATTTGATTTATTTATTCACCGTAAATTCATGCAAAAAAAAAAGAGTACAGTAAAAGTATGACAAGCAATATACAAACATATGAGCAACAGAAGTTGATGTGAATTGAATTGATTTAAACTCACGTAATACACGTGCCTAAATTTACAGACGTGCATCAAAAAGTGAACCTTGTTTAGCGTTTGAATAGGCATTGATTGTCTCCTCATGGGAAAATATCCAAGGTTCCGTGCGTATGATCATGTAAATTCGCCGTATGTCGATCTTTATAATAGTCATGTAAATCTGGCCTTGAGCAAGTGTGATGTGTATGAGAGTGAGTTTGTGGTTTTCTCAACTCTGATTTGTTCGTGAGCATTGGTACAGTAATGATATTTATTTTCCATTTGAGGACCAAAGCATTCGTGTGTCGTTCTCTCGCGTGTCTGTATAAAGCGTTGTACAAATTTTGTGATATTCACTTATCAAACTGTTGTCTTTATATTCCTTTCTTCTAAAATTCGTAGAATTGATGCAAAATTTGAAAAGTGAAATGCACAACGATACTTAAGGTGATGTAAGTTTGATGTGTAGTAAATTCTTTTTTTGTGCGGAGGATAATTGTCATTCCTTGCTGCAATGAAAGTGATTGTAAATTGTGTGTTACTTTGTTTTGAAATCATGCTTTTAATGACGGAACTATATAGGGCCTATGTCAGTGCAGTTGCGATCTACAGCGATAGACAGAACAAACAACAACGACCACAACAATTTATAGTGTATTGTATTCAGTAATCAAGCGTTCAATTGTGTGATGCGAATACACTGGTAGAATATTGAACTACAGTATACCCTTAACCCCCCCCCCCCCCCCCCCCCCCAAGTAATATTCCTTGTTGACATCCGATGTTGGGTGGAACGGGAAACTCGCCCACGCAATACTTCCATTACACCCGCACGAATGTGCGTGTCTTATGGTGTTCTTTGCTGATTGTACCTTAAACAATGAGGGCTTCCAGATTAACAAGCATTGAACCAAGTCACGTGACCCACTGACAATGGGACGGCAAATTTGTATGTGATAGTTATGTTGTACAAAGTGTCACAAATCCCATGCCTCCAACGTGCCATTGCATTGGGTCTCATCAGCCCAAACTTGCGCTCGCAAGCCGCTTGAGCATGTTGAGCATGAATCTTTGTCACGAACAAACAACACTCGAGTCTCAAAATGAATGAATAAATGAATACGTAAGTAGATAAATAAAGATATAAATGAATTAATGAATGACTAAATGCATGGAGTGAAATAGATATAGAAATGTGACTTGTCAGTAAAGTAACATGAATGCGAAAATAGTAATTAAGTAACGACGCTGTAGATATTGTTTCTATGAGCAGAGTGTTAAACACGGCAACATCATTTTGATAGTGACAATCGAATGAGCTTTTGATATGTATGCAGATTATCATGTCTTTTTGATTGTGCGTGTGTTTGTTATCTCAGTGATGTCTTAGGCCAGACCACGGCAGTTTGTTTTTTTTTATGGGAAAAAAGTTGTACATCATATTCCAGTGCTCATCGAATAACTGGCCTGTTTATACGCTGTAAGCAATTGGTAAGACCATCGTTAGACCTCTCTCGATTGCAGTACTGTATAGCTAATGTTAGCGTTTGCGTGATGATGATCAACAAAGAAGCAGTATTATTACGATTAAGAAAAAAAACAAATGCTCAAAGCGGCGCAAGTGTTGCACAAAAGTCCAAATGGACTGCAGCTGCCACAGCTTAACGCCTTGAACTTGTATTTTATTGCCTCTTGAAAGTGGTATTTGTTTTTAAATGATCGCCTTCCACAAAAAAACTTTGGCCACATCCTTTCAGTGGACTTGCAAT
This sequence comes from Diadema setosum, assembly GCF_964275005.1. Lineage (NCBI taxonomy): Eukaryota > Metazoa > Echinodermata > Echinoidea > Diadematoida > Diadematidae > Diadema > Diadema setosum. The sequence continues at coordinate 12,954,769 of NC_092704.1, read as the reverse complement.
GCGCTGCCTCTTTGTAAAACGTATAACTGTAAATGGGTGTCACACAGGGTGAAGCACTTCCAATGAATACGATTATCTATATTTATGCCGGGCTTACACAGATAAAGAGCGAAGCAAACAGTTTCCCTAGGTTGCATCGATTGGTCAATGTCATGTACTAAATGTCAGCTGGGAATCGAAACTTCCGAAGAGGATGTAGCGGGCGCCACCCAGTCCTAATCGCTCAGGTTTTGGTGGCTTCTATTTTTTAAGGCCTGGTACACAGAACTCTTACACACAAGAGTTCTGTGGCCTGGTATAACGGAGATGAGATAGTAATGACGCCCTCTATAGTCGCATGACTGTCAACTCGATGACAATCCGTATTAATACTGTGGTTACATTCCTCCTTGCCTTTCTCTGATATCAGCTGAATGAAAAATAATGAAGCGAGAGTTACCACATACCTTGTACACATGACATTTCTTCCCAACAATTTCAGGTTTGTTATTGTCTTAGAAAAAATACAAACAAAAAACGTGATGTTTGAATATCTCTTGTTCGTAATCCCGCCATCCTTGCATGTTGCATTATTTCATTTGAAAGCTTGATTGTATTGTGTGGTATGAGTATGCCATTCGTCGTCTGTCTTTTATTTTCGATAACAAGACCCGAATAAACTGACAATAAATGTTCAATGTCTACTCTGATCTCGATGTAAGTTCCGCTGTTGCTTTGCTTGCTGCCTGAATAATCAACAGTAGAACAATTCAATTTGTGTAATGATGATTCAGTTTTGCAGTCACGTCTAATAAAGTATGTAAATAAACACCATAATATGCACATAAATGATCCCTACTGCCTTTCATCTTCATTTTCTTCAGTATTAAGTATAAGTTTCTTTAACGAAGAGGGAGGGGAGAGAGAGAGAGAGAGAGAAAGAGACACTGCACATGCAGTGTCATGCTATTCAGTATACGAAACTTCTGCCCTGAAGGAAAATTTACCTGAAATACACGTGTATATTTAGTATAACTTTTGTTCGATGAATGCAGAAATATGGGTAATATGGATATGTATATGAATATAGATAAATATATATATATATACATACATACATACATACATAACTATTATACATAATTCATTAATGGGGATATGTACGTATAATTCTGATTATGTGATATGGTAATTCCGATGAATAATGTAAGCAATATTTCATCCCCAGATTCACACGTTCTATTTTGATTTCCTTTCCACTTGTGCTTATTGTTTATGTAGCAAGAAAGTAGAGATTCTCAAGGACGGTACGTATTGAATAGAGGGCCATTACGCAGCTCAAGCTATATCGATTAGGCTATACGATACATGTATTTTTTCTTTACATATCTGTGAATGAAATGTGGAATACTACTCGTTATCCATGCGAACTGACTGAATTCACAATAAAACCGCTTAGCATGTCGTGGGAACCTATAACACTATGACAGGACATACAGAGTTGATAGATCTAAAATGACAGACGGATTTCAAATTTTAACCAATATTGAATTGAATTGAAATAATGATAATAACAGTAGTAATTATAACAATAATAACAGTAGCCATATTCGTTATAACATTATCATTATAATACAAATAATGATAACAAAGGAAAGCCAGAACAAAGGAAAAACAAACAAAAAACAGCAAAAACAACAAGTAAACAACTAAAAGCAAGTGAAAAGTTCGATCGCAAAACGTGTTCAGCGTCATTTTCAAACATTTCATTTATTTATTTTCATTTTCAAATTTCAAAGTATGTAGGCCTATAGCCATTTTCATAATCCATAGACAAAAAGAAATTCCATTCATATCTCACTGTTTACATAACAAGGAACGTTTCTTGAATTATAAGTAAAATATCCCATGTTTCTTGATTATTTTATTTGTTTTTTTAGCAGCTTTTATTGCAAATATCTCATATTAATAAAAATTGCGTTCAATAAACTCGTTTCACGATCAAACTCTGTAAGTCAGTGTCAGACTCAGTGCCTGGTGAATTGGATACACAAGGGGGCGCTGTTGAACAAGGAGCGTTCCAGTCATTGACTGACTTTGTACAATACACCGCAAGGAACTCACCACCGGCACTAACAGCTTTCCGAACAAAGCCAATGTCTTAGAATCAAATCGTTGAGGGCAGAATGAACCTCTAAGCTATAACCTGGCATACATATAGATTAATAAATGATAGAATAAACAACTTAAAGATAATATAAAGTTTTGGTATTACCTCAAAAGTTTCCCTGAATTTCCTTGTCTTAGTTTGTGTTTCAGGTTAAAGTACCTTTCATATAACTAACACTGTGAGACTTACTCGCCCCAAAGTGCTCTCATGTCTTAGTAATCATTCAATAATGGTTTCGTACCAGAGCCGCCGCCGTACGGCGGCGGCGAGGTAGTAAGTACACGTATTGGGCGAGATAACTGCGACCAGCAGCGTGCAGCCCCATACGCATACTGTGTAGCTAACTGCGACCAGCAGCCCCATACGCATTGCTAAATGGGGCTTCGCATTGTAGCTTACAGGATCATGACAGATTTAGTATCGCGGGTAAATATCAACTTAAAATCCAAAAATTTCTTCAATTTGAAGACTTACCAGTTAAGTTGAAGTATTGAAAACAGGCTTTGGGCAACGTTTGGTTTTGCCAATAGTCCCTTTCTGTTCGAATTGATGACTGAATGAGACTCGGTCGAGAGGACCTTGGGAGAGCTACACTGAATTGACGGCCAGCGCATGCGCACACAAACATCTTATCCGTTCATGGATTTGAAATTTGTTCGCATGTGATGTGTGCGTATGCGCTGGTCGTAATAATCAGTGTATGTAGCTCTCCCAAGGTCCTCTCGACAGAGTCACATTCAGTCATCAATTCGAACAGAAAGGGACTATTGGCAGAACCAAACGTTGCCCGAAGCCTGTTTTCAAGACTTCAACTTAATTGGTAAGTCTTCAAATTGAAGAATTTTGTGGATTTTAAGTTGATATTTACCCGCGATACTAAATCTGTCATGATCCTGAATGCTACAATGCGAAGCCCCATTACGCTATGCGTATGGGGCTGCTGGTCGCAGTTAATTGCATGATTACTAAGAAATGAGAGCACTTTGGGGCGAGTAAGTCTCACAGTGTTTAGTTATATGATAGATACTTTGACCTGAAACACGGAAATTCAGGGAAACTTTTGAGGTACCAAAACTTTTTATTATCTTTAAGGCAAACAAAATGTATAGGTTCTTATTTGAATATTAGAACTGCTAATCCCTAAATCGTCGTGTTTAAAGGGATGGTAGGGTATTGGTGGAGATGAGGATTGGCTTTTAACTTTCTGCGAGATACCAAGAAAACACTTGTGAAATAATACAGAGCATGCCATTCTAAGAGGAACTGAGATATGCTGAGACATCCAAAAGTAAAGTAAAACAAAGCGATCCTATTAAAAGGTGAATCCCATCTTTTGTTAGGATTGCTATGTTTTGGATATCTCAGCTATTTCAAAACCAGTTTTCATCAAACACCTTGATTCCCTCTTGGAATTACATGCTCTTTTATATTTCATAAGAGGTTTCTCAATTATCTCACCAAAAACTGTTAGAAACCTGAAGTTAGGTCTCAACGGAAACTATACGATCCTTTAATATTTGATTTCAAATCTTAATACATTTAAAACATAATTCATCATAATCTATCTACAATGAAAGTGACTCTCGAATACTTTTTTTTTCAATGCAAAGAAAAAAAGTAATATGCACTCCTACCATATCGCCTTTAGGTTTCTTTAAATCATTACAACTATTAGAGACCAGTCAATGCAGTCCATGGTTGCATGAAATCCCATGTTTTTGCATGCGTTGGTTTGTTTATTTGTCCGTCTTTTTGCATCATAACTATAAAAAATAAAATGACAATGCTACTACTACTACTACTACTACTACTACTACTACTACTACTACTACTACTAATAATAATAATAATAATAATCATTATCATCATCATCATCATCATAGTAATGATGATAATAAAGTTAGGAATGGATTTGGATGACTCTTTAAAAAAAAAGTTGATGATGACACAAAGAACAGATGATAAAATTTTGGTAGTAAAGGTTTGATTTCCTGAAGGTTTTTGTTATTGTTGTTGTTGTTTTTCAAATCGTTGATAGTGTTTATTGTGAACGCTAGATGGCGCGCTTGCTTCTTCGACGCTCAGAGCCGTTGCGCTGTGCGTTTGCCAGCACATACGGCGAAGGCGGCGACGGCTGCTGATCGACAGGGTTCCGTGACGTTTGTCCTGCGACGATTGCTCCCATGAAATATCTACACGCTAAGCCAAACATTTAATCTATCCACAAACATAACTCTAACATTAATCTTAATCATCACATCAAATAATGATTAAGGGGATGGTAAAGTATTGGCTGAGGTGAGAATTCATTTTTTAACTTTTTGCAAGATATTTGAAACCACCTAATGAAATATTAAAAAGCCTACAATTCTAAGAGGAGTTTGTTAATTAAAAGTTTATTTGATGAAAATCGGTTTTGAACTGGTTGAGATATCTAAAAATAAAGTCAAACAAAGCGATCCTGATAAAAGGTGGGTCCCGACTTTTATTGGGATTGCTTTGTTTTGGATATCTCGGCCATTTCAAAGCCAATTTTCATCAAATAAACTTTGAATTCCTCTCAGAATCATTATGCTCTTTTATATTTCAAAAGAGATTTCTTATCATCTCAATAATTCATAAGAACAAAAAAAAAAGAAAAGAAAAGACCGTTGGAAACCTCAAACCCCATCTCAACCGACACTGTACCATCCCTTTAAACCTAAAACCCTATCACAACTCTAACCGTAACATTAAGTCCTTAGAACAATATTGTCGCAGGAGTGAATGCGTGTCATCGATCGGTAGTGAGGGGATCAAGGAATTTAGTGTACAGATGATATGATTGTATGACTAAGATAATATAGGATGGAAATATTACAAAATGAGTGGAAATAAGCTGTTTGACGGAGGTCTGCCCTCTCCGAATGTTAGTTCACACTGTCAGAACATCTGATAAAAATGTCTGCCTTGTGGCTCACCAAACAAACGAAATTAGTCAAAAAGAATGTTGTGTTCCTCCCACCCGCCCCCCCCCCCTCCACCACCACCACAAGTTGTCATGTATAATAATATCAATTTTGCAGATTTACGTCGGAGAGCCCGTTCTCAGCTGCCAAGTAAAAACGGTAAAACGACTAAACAAAGCAAACAAACACCAATTTGCACGTTGGACACGTTAAATTCAATTCTTTATGATCTATACGCAAAAGACAGCAAGAGCGCCCTCACATAGTTCGACAGGCACATTCTATTTGCTTTCCTTTTTTCATGATGTGTTCCTCTCTTTCTTTCTTTCTTTCTTTCTTTCTTTCTTTCTTTCTTTCTTTCTTTCAGTCTTTCATTCATTTCTTCCCTCTTGTTTTTCATTCTCTCTCTTTCTTTCTTTCTTTCAGTCTTTCATTTTTCCTTCCTCTTGTTTTCCATTTATATCTTATTTTCTCGAATGTCTTTTCCCGCGCGTATGCTTCACTATTTCTTTCAATTCGTCATTTCTTTCCGTTTAGCACTTCATTTCATATGTTTTCAACAATCTTACGTATTCATTAAAAAAAACCATTAAACACACATACTTATTTGCCCCCTGCGTCTACTGTGCATTCATTCTTTCACTCGTGAATCTATGTAGTCCTTCATGACTTGTGTATGTAATATATCAGAAGCTTTTGCCGCACAGAAGAATATTATTATATTTTATTATTATGATATTTCACCTACACATCCGTTTTGTATGTTCATTCATTATACAAATTTATTATGGATTTTGAAAAGTTGTGTTTCTTCTTCATTTCGTTCTTCAACTTCAAAAAGCACTATCTTTGTTCTCGTTACCAACATTATTTTGTCCTTGTAATCATCATAATTCTTGATATTACAGTCTTTGCAATTCTCATTAGATATCGGTATTAAGAAGTGGATTAGCACGTGTGTTATAACATTCTACGTTTCTGCTTACTGTATGCAATGCAACCATGGCTGTAGTCAAGATTCATCGCATTCTGAACTGCCGTCCATATGCTGAACACTATAATATTACAGACGTTAGGAACATCGTTAGAACATTTAATTCATGATTGTAAGAATCTTGATACAATGTTTGTCATCATATGAATGACGCAAAGTAACGTTTATTGTCAAGGCAACTATGAGGCATTAAGACCTAAAATATGTCATGATGTGCATAAATATACAAAATAAATTTGAATGCATGATGGGTAAAGCGATAGAGTTTACCAAACCCTTTTCATTTGCACTCATCAAGATATATCAGCAATACTGATTTTTCTTCCGTATAAGAATTTCATTATCACGTGCCCTAACAGCTTGTTTTTGTTTTATGGTGTATTTTAGTATTGTTTTTGGTATTGTTATTTTTCCTTCATTTTTTTCTTTTGTGTTTAAAAACAAGCTTACTACGGTGTTTACATTCTGTTCTTTGGATATGTTATAGGCCTCTGATTGTAATACTGTATGTTTAATGCTTGTATCTTTAACCTGTGTGGACCCCTCTGAAAACCAGCCTTTTGCTGACGAGTGTTCCACTCCATGAGTGGAAAATAAAAACTGAATTGAGTTGAAAAAGTTTGTACTTGTACACCTTCATCTTTCCAATCAGCATCATGAGCTCTGCATCATGGTCATCATCATCATCATCATCATCATCACGTCTCGTCATACTGTCCATTCAAATCGTCATCGTCATCCTCGCCATTGCTGCTCTGTTCACCTCTCACCAACAACGACAAATATGGAGTCGTCGGGAACAGAAAGCAACATACAAACAAACAATACGTACATCATCATTGCCATCATCATCATCATCATCATCATCATCATCGACCACAAACGTAGACTGATGAATACGTAGTCGAAAAAATCCAGTACTAAAACACTGCAGTCATTTTGTAAGAACGTTTAATAACTAATGGAACAAAAATGAGCCATTCTTTTTTTTTTTAATCATTATTTCACAGGCAGTATAATACACACTCAGACAATAAGGGCTTTATCTACAGTGTGGCACCAGCGAGATGACCTGTCACTTTGGAGTCAGAGAAAAATGTACATGAATTATTATTACATGCATAATTAAGATAAATAATATATTACTCTAGATTTTCCCCACGCTCTACGGCGCCGTCAGAGAGCTGCTTTCAAACAGAAATCAAACTACACCACAGTGAAACAAAGAGAAGAAGAAGAAGACGAAATGCATCCTTGTCTTGTTACTGTAGTACCCTGCTTCGATATATCACGCCCTCAAGCGGTCATAATAGGTTAATATCTGGAAAATACTCATCATAATTATCATTTTCTTTATAAATACGAAGCTTTTGCAGCTGGTGGTTTATTACAGTATGATAACAGACGCAGCAACTGAAACTCACATTGCTATAATTCGGCTCCCAATTGTCTTCACAGCCTCTCACCTTCCTTACCGATGATAGAAGCTTAAATAAACAAATAGATAGACAAACAAATAAATACACTAATAAATAGATAAATAAATAAATAAATAAATAAATAAATAAATAAAAAAATAAATAAATAAATAAATAAATATATTAATAAATACATACATACATAGATAAATAAATAAATAAATAAATAAATAAATAAATAAATAAATGAAACGCAAAAAGTGTTGAAAAACTAACGAGAACTGATCACCACAGTCTTGCCAGACGGCATGATTTTTATCACATACATGTATTTATCATGCTTTCATGATATATCCAACTGTGTGACCGGCCGTCCCAATAATTTTTTGATCACAAATAGGTATGTTTTAACTCTTTCGTATACACGCGTATGTGTGATTAAATTTTAGACGGCGACAGCAGCATTTAAGTCCAAAGTCATGGAGGAGGGGGGGGGGGGGGTGTTCCGATGTATACCGGAGATGAGAGTTACGTGAGATAAAGAGGAGGAGAAGGACAATTAGGCGGTAGAAATAAGAATCCCATCAATTGCACTACAAGTCAAAACAAAAGGATCATTAGAGGAAAGAATACAGGCAGGAATGAAAATAATTAATGAATAAACATTTCGTTCTCTTCTGTCTTTTAGATGAACAATATCTGCTGAAACATCAAGATTTGCTATTTGAAAAAGAAAACCCACATTAACATTCACAAAAAACCACAACAAGATAAGAGTTTTAAGTATTTTCATATAATAAATTTCTAGAGAACATGCGTTCTATAATATAACAATTGGTTGATGTTATGATTAAGATTCGAAGCAACACCAAATACGTATGTGAAATGAGTGCCGTTGGGCTGCTATGGTACGGCAATATCTTCTTTTTTCTTATTGTCATGGAGTTAAACTGGCAATAGTCATGATTATCTAACTTTAGAAAAAAAAAACCTAACAAATGTAATTGTTATTGTCAACCTAGTCGTCGTAATTTTTTCAGGTAAAAGCCCGATACAATATTTCATTTGAACAACAAGAACAATTCAGACAAATTCATGTTGAAGAGGTGTAATGACCATTGATATATTCTTCTTATCAACTGCGACTCGTATTTGTACCATAATACACAACAATATCCGAATCCATGTAAATGAAGTTAATAGTTAAAGGACGACTAACACCTTGTGTCGGTTGGAGGAATCATTAAACTCAAAATGTCAAGATAGGTGTTTGCCAGTTACTCTCGGAATCCATGTTTACAAGTCCTATAATGATTGACAACAACTCAGCCCAGTCTCTGTATAAGACTCTATGATTATGGTTTGACAACTGGAAACTTGCAAGTTTGAATGCCAATCTTGAGAGCTGATGTAGTTTTTGAAGTGACGAATGGAAATCAAAAGCAGCAAACACAATGATAATAATTGTTGACATTTACGCTGGCAGTAGTTTACATGACACGTGCTCGTATTATGGAGAACTGAATTTCACCCTCCACTGACGTGATTAATAGATTTGTTTTTAAGGTGCGCAGCGTGCATAATTTATTACTTACAGCTCTTGGGACTTGGCTTAACGCTACTCAGACAAGTTCATTAGTCAGAGTTGAGGCACAAAAGAGAAATATGAGGAAAGGCAAAAGTAAGAGCCCTGCGCCACCACACGAGGCCTGACAACATTTTACGTCCGTGCAGTGACAGGGGAAAAAGTGCCGATAGTGCATGCCGCGCACTTTTAGTGCAAGTAGCGCACTTTTTAGGAAAGCTAACTCAAATAGCACAGTTAACATTTAACCGTTCTCAGTTGAACTTTCCAGGGCCGAAAAATAGGATAAATACAAACAAACAAATCGGGAATAAAATAACAAACATTTAAGAGGGACAAACTCAAGCCCACGCAAGAAGCGAAGTCCTTCTCCCTTCATGCGTTTGATTTCTCTTTTTAACAAACAATTGGTGCAGGTGTGGCTTTCGCGCCCAATTTCTTGTCTTCCTCCTCCTCCACGTCACTCGATAAGAATCGATTTCCCGCCGTTTTGTCGTCCCCATGGTCAAGTGTCCCTGTACTTAGTGTACCACCAAACTATAATGGTCTGACCCCAAGCATTCTTCGTTCAGGAACAACTGAATAGGACCATCGGTATTTTTCCTGTGAAGTCGCAGTGATTTCGTGAAGATTTTTTTTTTTTGTGTGTGTGTGTGTGTAGGAGACTTAACTAATACGAAACAGGATCAAACCATATTGTTCTTATGTATCAGAGATTGATTTGTCGAAATATCTAGGCACTATCCAGTCAGCGAGTATTACTGTGGCATTTGCGTAAAATAAAAGTTATTTTGCAGGAGTATATTCCAAATGTCAGCAAACGGTTAGTTTCACTTGCCATATCTGTCTGTCCAATACTACTTTGCAAATGAACAGTCATACGTTCGTGTTCAGCTGGAGAGTGGTCAACTGAAAAAAAGGGAGAAAAACCTCAAAGTCGATTACAAAATCAAAGTCGGCCTCTGATAAAAATTCTTTGCTGTTTTCGACGTAACCGCAGATACCATAGCAACAACAGTTGCCCTTGATGATTGTTGAAGGGCAGGTAGGAGAGTGATGTGGGGAGAATTCGATTCAAGAGCAAACTTCTATCCTCAGTCAACTGGAAAGAAGTGGACACGCCCAGCCAAAGCACGGGATAGATGGATAAAGTTCATCCCTGTGAAATAAATTTACCTATCGCACGTTATATTGTTGTCAGCTCTCGATGATGTATCCTGATATTGGGGCTTTAAAACGCCACAAACATCCGGTGACGACTAGTCATATACACAAATAGATTTAGGCGCTGTCGTGTCTGTCTTCGAGGAAGGGCATAGGAGCGGGAGAGACATTTGAAAATCTCCCGCCACATCTGCGAAATTTGTTTCTTTTTTTTCTCTCTCTCTCTTTTTTGTTCGTTTTTGTTTCGGGGATGCCTCAGGAAAGATCGGTGACCCCTGGTTTAATACGGAAATTGTAGCACCTTACCCTGATCAATACCGGTGCTTTACGAGTCAGGCACCGAGAGGAATTTCATGAACCGGGGAGCGCAGCCCGGCGGAAGGACATATCCGGCGCCTCGCATAGAAATCGCGCATTAAGACCAACCAGAGAACTTTGTTTTAGCCATGAGGAGGGGAAACATGGAGCCCGAGAATGCCGATCTGCCAAAAATAAAACAAAACAACAACAACAAAAAAAAAACAACAACAACAACAGTTAATGATTGTCTCCTGTCCATTCCCAAGTCATTTTGGGCTGGTGACGTCAGCAATTAGCTAGTCAACGTCATTCGTTACCTTTTCCGTTACTACAAAGTAAGTTTTCCCCTCTGGGTCTATACTATCAACAGAGAGTGATGATTGACACTCATTTATAAGTTCTATTCATTTTTTTTTACCTGTCATTGATCTTAAGTAATGAGTCACAGATTTCAGGGACACATAATTGGTTCAGTAACGTGACATGTAACAGAGATGGCCTCAGATCTTTACACAATGTTAAACGGATAGAATACAAGAAGATAGCTCTTTAGACGTGAGTATGTATAAACGCTGCATATGGATATCTACCGCGTGTCTACCTTAAAAAATCACGTTGCACAGCTAACACTCAACAGTTCTCAGTTGAACTTCCCAGGGGAAAAACACCATTATAAATATTCCCATTCTGATAGATTTTGCTTTAAACATGAATCTTGATTCACCACCGCTATTGTCCCATCGATACAGAGCTGTTCTCTCCCTCTATTAACATGAGAAAGAATACCTTTGCTAAAAGCGGCACAGATATTCATGATACCAGAACTACACACACAAAAAAAGAATATTATCAATAGACAATGAAAATTCAAAAAGGACAAAAAAAAAGACAACCAGGTAAGCCTTTCAGAAGCATACATAACAGAAGGTGTGTCCGTTCGTTCAATCTGAATACATCGGCACATGAATCAGTCAATTATAACATTGCTCGAGATAAAGTTAATGCTTAGAGTGTGACGAACTCACCTTAGTGCGATTTAATTACATTCAGACATGACAAAAATAGAGCATTCCACGACTGAATATTTGACGCTGATATCTTCGTTTTGCATGCTTACATTCCCTTTTTTAAGCCTACTCTGACATTTCATCGTCTGTTGTAATTTAGGCCGTGATATTAAGTACCAAGAGAACATGAGGAATTAGCTCAAAGTGCCGTGATACCAGTTCGACAGAATTATTGCTCTCCGGAGTTCAGCGGAGTTTAGTCCTCGAAAGTTGATTAAATGTAGAAATTGGGAGCTAGGAGCAAACGATGTTGATACGTTGTTGTGATGATTGCAGTTTTGCAAAAACACGACAAACTTTTAAGACACTTATCCTGTCTCAGAAGAGAGAAAAATAAAAAATAAAACATTATTCTACATCAAGTCAAACTCCAGCATCGTCAAAACTATATCTATGGCACTGTAGTGCAGCTCGTCTTCTGGGGAAAAGAAAAAATAGTATGTTACAGCGTCCATTTGGGAAATAGTACTTTCACACTTTGAGAGTTATCGGTAGGTAGTACTTTCCTTATGCATTATTTGCCGAGCTTCGGATAGCTAGTACTTTTCTGTGTATAGCAGGCATTTGAGGTTTTTTTTTTCTTTTACCAGTCAGGATTAATCCATTATCCCCCATCGTCAAAAATGGTAACTATAAGTACGTAGAGGGTGTATGGATCACCACATGTTTCCTCTATTATTCATATAAATATATATATTTTTTTAATGAATTAGCTCTCAGGATACGTCTGAGATTGTTTTTTACTCTCTGTGCCCGGCAAATAGTTCCAAGGAATGTATTTCCCACTCGATGACGGTTGCAAAAAAACAGTTCTTGATCAACCCTGTCGTAAATCTTCTAGCCTCTGTATGCGACTGACGCTGGCCACGGACCGACACGGCCGGCATGAGCAGCGCTTGGGTATCCTGTACCTCACGTCGCGGTAGTTTGGGGTGAGACCCGGACAGTGCAGCCGCTCCGTCCGTTCCATGAAGCCCAGCTCCTGGCAGCAGGAACAGGAGCGCTCGACCTCCAGGTAGTTGTTGGGCGATATCCGCGTGTAACTGTTGCACATACCGCGACAGCCGTTGGAGTTGATGGTGACCGGGTGGCAGCCGGGCCGCGTGAGTTTGTGCTGCAGGGGCAGTCTTCGACAGTCCGCCTCGACCATGGACGACGGTGCGGTCAGCGACAGGATCGCGATGACAACGGTCAGGAGGTGGAATGAAAAGGATGTCGTTACCATGGTGACTACTATGACCTTTGACCTTTCCTTTCTTTGTCTTCAGTGGAATGTGATGAAGTCTCAGGCTGAAGATGAGAGACACCGAGTGTTCGCGGGTCAGTCTCTGGTCTCTGGACAGTCTTGCGGAAGGGCTGCGAAGAGGTCTGAGAGCAACAGCTGGGTCACCTGCGAATGAAATTGAAAGAAATACATGCGCTCTGAGAAATCATCATGGGACAACCATCTTCCTCACTAGAATATAACCTGCCTGCACTAAATTGCTAAGTCGACTTCCCGCCTTATACCCATCATCGCAGCCCTCGCAATACTCTTTCCTGGAGAAGTCGACGTTTAATAACCCTTATCAAATGTACGTCACGTATTAAATCATAAAGTCCCGATACCCAGAACACTCCACGTTTACCATCGCTCAAAACCTCAATCACTGTCAACAGAGACATAATTTCTAATCAAGAAATACATTTCCTTTCACTTCCTCGTTCTTTAATATTTCCCTTTCTTTATCTCTTTCCCATCTTTCCGTTTTTCTCTCATTTGTATTCATCGGAACGTCACGAGAAATACTGAAATATAGTGTTAATGTCAAGATGTCACGTTGATGTCAAGCTCATTAATAACAGCATGGACATTTTTAGATAAAATTCAGGGAACCAGCAACAACCATGACCTCAGCAACACTGTCCCAAAATACCATTGCGATATCAAATAAGCACCGGTTACCCATGGTGCTGAAAAAAATAGAACAACGGAACCCTTAAACTCGTCACGAATCAATGGCATACACAACACCGAGAGAGAAAATAAAACAGAAAGAAAGTTGAATAGAAGGAGGAAGTGGGAGAAAGCAGATGAATAAGGAGCGGAAGAAGGACAGAAAGATGGATAGACGAATATAGTGACAGCGAAAGAATGAGACGAGGAAGGAAGACAGCTGAAAACACTCATCCAATATTCATATCTATATTTGCCCCGATTTATGAGCCTAAAAGCTTAACGAGTCAACGCGAATCATGCAATATTCATATCTCGTATATGTATTGTTGGCAATGAAATATCATCATCCCCGTCTGCTTATGGCATTTGATTTTGTTAGTTTGTCTTTCCCCACTGGGCATACTTTGGAAAGCGGGCACGTGATGCGTGAAATCTACGAGGGGCAAGAAAGGGATGATTATCTTTAAACAACAATTCTAATCTGTTACTATGACAGTGCTGTGATATGGTTCAGAGAGATCTTAAAAAGGGAGACCTTGAGTCATACTCCTGCCTCGTGCATCAATGATTACCAGAGATAGGTTATGGATGTTCTCTATCTATCTATTTACTGAGGATACTCTTCTTGACTCGGATCCACTCTAAGGCACCTCATCATTTTGTGAAAATGGTGGCAGGAGAGTTGTCAGAAAAGGATGATCTTTTTTCAGATTCAAGGTTACTCAAGGTACACAAATCCAAATGAATAGTAACAAGATTGAATAGTCATTTAGGTTAAGTATCAGTTGTTATAATATTGTTATCATCATCATCGTCATCTCCGTCGTCGTCGTCGTTTTCTTCGTCATCAAAACTGCTATTTCTGTCATTGATATAGTTATCAGTCTTGGAGTTCGCCGACTTGCAATAGCTCGCCATACATATAGCCTTCTCACGTGGAGACGTAGCAGCAAGCTTTACGCCTCAAGAACGATACATATTGATGTTAGTATAATCACTTAAGCTCAAAAGTTGTCATTTCTCCGCTCTAATAACAAATTGGACTTCCAGTCCTGACGCAGGACGCCCCCTGTCACCCTATAGCAGAGAGGCGAAGACATTGAAATTTATTATATATCATTAATACCACCACTGCATAGAAATGTTACTAAAATCAGAACCATTCATTCCCCACCACCACGAATTAGACCTCTACGTCTTTCAAACTGCTCTTCCTCTTCTTCCCTTCACTATGTATCTAATAATCTCCAATTATGTGCAGATTCAAGAAGAGAAAAATGAGCCTTTGATATGGCATGCCGCTCATTTCATGGATTTTTTTTTCTCCTCGTTATATAGATCGAAAAAAGGAAAGACGGATTGATGAAGGACGGGGAGGATTCTATGCTTTTCCAATCAATAGCAATTCTTCAATTTGCCGTGTGCACCTGCCGTACGCATTTATTCATGCCCAAACAGACGGTTCATGGACACAGTATAATCTTCTGATGATTATACGCTGCATAGTGGGCAGTTTTCGACATGAGTAAATCTACATCCAGAATGAAATATATTACTATACTGAATGCTCCGTGCTGGGTTGGAGCGTATGGTGGAGGCGGAGGGTGGGGTGGGGTGGGATCAGTGGGGAAGAGAGGGGTATGGCATGGTAGTGTCGCTGTCCCTTTTGCTTAACATGCGAGGGAGACCAGCACTGTGTGTATTCATCATTCTATCAGAATCTGGTAAAAACTACCCACTAGGCAGAAGTCCTAACATGTGTTAAGGGTTAAACTCAAAACATACCTTAACTTGACATCCCTTCAATAAGGAGACACTTGTGAAATCACGGTATCCTTTACTACCTACGGCGACAGCAGACACGTGATTTGAATGATTCATATTCTCGAGCGTGCTTTTTTTTTTTTTTGCCGCAATAGTTGCTTTGTCACTTATTGCTAAGGAGGGGTAAAATCCCCTACAAACTTGAAACATGGATACATTGTTCCTCACGTTATCTCAGTGAACTGATTAAAATGATGTCGTAAAATTTGAAATGTTTTCTTTTCCTGGGGTCCTATATTTGATTTAGTGGCAAGCGTTTCCATCAACCTGTTCCTAATGAATCAGCTTCAATAATGGGAATCCACCCTGCATACATTACTTGTTGCTTTGTTAGGCAAGCCTTGAGGCAGGCTTTCTGGCTGTTAGGACAACCTTTGATTAAAAAAAAAAAATGCATAAGAATAGATTTGAATATGTTAGTTAACCGATCTAAGTATTGAAATTCTTAGGGCGCATGCTGGGATGTGAATACCGCCCTCCTCAGTTCCTCTGCTAACACGGACCCAGTTGGGGTCTTCATACTGCAGTGGTTATCACTTATTTGCTAATCCGAAGAAAATTTTGCTGGCAAAATTATAATCTTGGCATCCTTAGATTGGCACCTCTGAATTACACTGCTCAAATTATGATAGATGATTAGATGGAAATGTCTAAAACCATTAAATCAGTACTTAAAAAAATAACAAGAACAATTACCAATTTGAGAGAAAACAGAAACTTTAATCTTCAAAAATATGTTGTCAATCGAAGAACGTGTTACGTATCTTTTTTTTTTTTTTTTAGCGATTACAAGGCTTTTGAAAATTCTGGTTAAGAGATTCAGGCATAAAGGTGTGAATAACTATAAAGGCAACAGTATTCTGTGGATCAGCAAGTTTGTCCACATACAACATTGTATAACATGGTATCCATTTCCTTATCATGGTCTTACTCTGGGCTGAGGGCAGTTTGATATTATATGGAAGAGTTACTCCACGCAGTTTGCTAATTATTTCGACAGGAGATACCCGTTTCCGGTAAGAGCATCGGTTGTGCAGACATGTACTCGAAGGAAGAAGAACGACGAGGAACATAACGTGAAGGTTACCGAGGAAAAACGGCATTTTATCTAGATGGGACATCCCTGCATGCATTGGCATGTACGCAGTTTTCTTCTTGGGGTTGTTTCTTTGAATTACAATGCTACTCAGGTCGTATGGACGGGCGGGGGGGGGGGATGGGTGCTGGAAATGGAATCTGCACTTATAGCGTTATTTTCCTTTATTTCAGCGGGCGATGTGCTTTCCTAGATATGTTAATGAGTAGTAACTTTATTTTTCTATCATTTACAAAGTAGACGGAAAGCTTGATTTAATTCGTCAAAGTAAAGTTTTGAAAACATTCAGAACAAAGTTCCATTTATGTACTTGATATTGGCCGTTTGATACGCGATGGCGCTCATGAAATAAAGTGTGCAACACTTGCATTTCTAAACACGAGCAAAATTACGAAAGGAAGAGTGATAGTAAACTTGAGTTGTATATACATGTACCATTCTCATTATTATACAACATTTCAAACAGCAGCCCGACTTATTTCACTTAACTGCGACTGAAAGATGACAAAGCTATGATTAGATGCCTGAAATGTTCTTGAGTATATAGTACGGATTAATCTAGAACGCTGTTCCACAGCTTCTGACTACCTGTCGATCTCTACACAATCTGTGGCACCACGAATGTGAATCCAGTGTCATGATATACATGAAGTGCACACGAACTAGACACGCTAGACCTGAAATGAACAATCCTCAGTCAGGGCAACAACAAACAAACAAACAAACAAACAAACAAACAAACAAACAAACAAACAAACAAACAAACAAACAAACAAACAAACCCACAACAACAGCAGCAGCAACAACGACAACGACAACGACAACAACAACAACAGCAACAGCAATAGCAACAACAACAACAGTCAGGGAGCAAGACGTCCATTGCTTTTCATGTCGATTATTCTCGGTCGGGGCACATCTTGCTCTGTGCAAGTGGAACAGAAAATTGGTGTAGACTGCAGAGCTGCAATGCTGTTAATCCTGATGGGCTTCTGTGACATTTCCTCTGACTCGCAGTGATGTATCAAATTTGGAAATCTGATACACATAGCTACATTAAGGAGACAGGAAGATGCCTTATGGATTTATGAGAAGGAAAGAAATTATAATGAATCAAGGGCTTTCATTTTTTTTTTCTCTCTCTCTCTTTCCTTATAAGGGGGGCGGGCACTGTCGATAGTGTGTATAAGATCTGAGCGAAAATATGGTATCATACATTTTTTCTTCCTTTTCCGACCGAGTACCGTCTACATTAAATTTCAAATTTGGAGGCAGACACGTCATGCGAAAAGAGACATTCCAGCTTTAAAGGCCACCCCTTAATGCCTAATGTACTCTGAACTGAGGGCTAATGCGTATACCGTAGCGGACAAACTCCCTCGTAATAACCCCATCTCAGTTATCGTCGTCGATGATTGCCGACACGGCGGAGAGGTTGATGTGGATCCGAAATTGCGATGTCTCGGCGTCTTGATGGTATTTTGCCGGAGTGGCAATGTGATTCATCAACCCCCGCTTAGCCGTGACTGTGCCAATAAATTCATCACTCCATCTCGCGTCGCGGGGCTACAAGGCACCGCTATTCGAGAACTCATCACCTAAAGGCCCATACATGGCCGACACTAATGGGGAGGGCAAGGTTTGCGTGATAACCAGTCGGTACGTGTCGTCTGGTAGTAAGCATCCTCCTACCTTAGTCCATCTGTCTCTTCTTCTTCCTGTTCTCCTCCTCCTCCTGTCTATCTATCTCTAGTCTTTTCCCTCTCCCTCTACCTGTTTATTTTCCACTATTGCGCTCAACCTTTGCAATCACATTTGATACAAACTTGTAATAATCGCAGTATCCAGAAAATAATCAATAAGGTCGCAAAAAAAAAAGAGAAACTTAATATGCCAACTCCGTCGCACAGAAACAGCATGAACAGTGAGTGAAAAAAAAGCCTCACCATCTCTGTTCCACACCAGGTTCACATTCTTAGGGTTGTATCATCAGCGTTTAAAACTATAGTTCGTTGAGTGTACTGTTCAAGGGGGGAGGGGGGGGGGACGTCGACAACGTGATTTTGATATCGTCGACATTACATTGTCACAAAAACTGTAAGCACTAATTCAAAAGAGAGTCGCATCAATTGTCATATACAAAACTTGTACACAATTACAAGTTTCACATCAAAATCATTTGAAGTAATGGAGCAGCAATCCTGTCAGATTTTAAGATGTTAGTTTTTTTTTTTTATATTACTGACATTGTTCTTCTTTGCGATTTCTTCAATGGACATATCAAGTAGCGCAGTACATGATAATCCTGCCGCGATGAAAAGAGAAGATCGTCAAAAAAACGAACCAGTCTGACGGCGAGTGAACATGCGACTCTTTTAGTGTTGCTATTGAACCTCATTTGTATACGGGTTCAGCATAAAAGTTGCGCGTTGTCGTCTTGATTTTCTTTTCTCACTTTGTTTAACAATTTATTAAAACAACAAAAACAACATGAACACCAAAACTTTCGTCATTTATAGCGAGAAAAATGCAACAATGAAAGAACTGGTAGAAATGTCAACCTACTTCAACTTATGAATTTAAGAATGAACTTATGAACTTATGAATTCCTTTGTATATTACTTGTACTGTCTTGACTGGTCTGTTCATTGCGTTGCAGAGGAACGAGGGGGTAAACACATACACAGACAGAGAGACAGACAGACAGACACACACACACACACACACACACATACGCACCCAAAAGGAAAAAAAAAAGAAACTCATACACATATTAGCATGCACGCACAATAATAAAAAAGAAATAATCATGAGATGCTTGATAATATATTTCCTAAAAAATTAAGAAGTACACGATATGTCAAACTACATGTAAAACAGAGTAAGAAACAACAAAAGTGAATAGAACGTATTTCTATTATGTATAGCAATATTCCAGGTATAAACACGCCCCTTTCTCTATGCCTTAAGTTTCGAACTTTCGCAGTAAAAGATGTCACAACCATCTTGATTTGGACCCACGCCCGGCGACTAATCGTCGGGAAACCTCAGCAATTTCCTCGACAGGGTTTCTTGCATCACGACCGTACGAAGTAGCGGTTTGCGGCGGGTGCGGTGAACGCCGGTCCGTCTCCTGCCGTCCGTTTACCACAAACACACACACACACACACACACACTCACACATCACACACACACACACAATACTCCTTTTTGGAAAAATTTCACACTCGATTAAGTCTTAATGAGGGACCGAGTCCAACTGCCAATAAACTGCATCGCACAACTGTACGGACCATTAACTAAACACATTTTTGAAGGAAACATGTTGTGAAGTGTGATTTGTTTTCTACTTACTTCTTTGCCCAGTAGTGTTGTGTTGTTGTTGTTTTTTTTTTTCTCCTCCCCCTCCTCCGCTGAGTAATAATATGTCGACACAAATTCTTGACTACCTAACGCGGGCGAAGTCTCCTGCGACGATGCACATCAAGTGCCGCTGCCGTAGTGCCCCGGCCAAAAAACAAAGCTCTCGCCACTCCGCTCCGTGGAGTAATTCATGCACTGAACAAGAAATTCTTAGAGATGGCCCAAAATCAGACGATTTCTGGAAACAAAATCTCGGATCGCTTCTCAAGTCTGCATTTTGATTACGTTAGATGAGATTTGAGCTCGCGTAATACCTGTTCCTTCGGTTGCTTCCCACCTATATTTTTTTTCTCCTTTTCTTAAACGGAAGTGATAGATCTTTACGGTGACGTCTGAATAATAAATGGAATGGCGCGTGAGAGGTGTCAGTCCGAGAGGGAAAAAAATACAAATTTCTGCGCATCCAAATTGTCCACGCTTTTGGTGGTTTCTCACTTCATGCCTCACGATCAGTCACTGCGCCATGCATTACGACGATACGCCAGTCGGTCTGCAATTTGCACGAGCTCCGTTGCGCGAAAAGACAAGTAGCCGCCAGCAGGACTGGCCGTCGGTCTACCACACACACACACACGCGCGCGCACGCGCGCGCAAACTCGCTCGAGACAGACTTCTAATATATCATTCCCCTCAATTATGACGTGGATATGATGTGCCTATCATTGATCATTGGCTCATAAACGAGATCCCGCACGAGCCAAAATACATCCATGTCCGACGGAATACATGACGCCCACATCCATAACACGTCAAGGTTCAGATCATGCGCTCTTCAAATGATGATCTTGGCACAGCCACTGACAACAAGAAACTTCGTGCGTCAATTATAAACTTTGACGTTCAAAGAAAGTACAAACAGCATTAAGATATCAGGGGATATCAGTTTGCAATCATTGTGTATACAATGTCACATGGACTGCTTTGGTTACGTCAGATATGTTTAATAGGCTCCTGGCTCATACAGTTTAATTTCTTCACACCCGGCTGCCTAATCCGCCAATTTTAATGTGCATTTTTTTTTTTAAATGAAGAACTAATGTAATTTCATGTAAAACTTCAGATCAAAAGCCAAGTAGGCCTACAGGATTATAGATGAATATAGAGTATTTATGAATGAAAGATGAATTATACATAATTCAACTTTATTTTCATGTTTTCTTTAACAGATCATAACATAATAAAAAAATTACAATATGTTCTGCTATTGAGTATACCATAGTTGACCGTATATGATGAGGGTTATAGATAATTAAAAAGGACAGGCCTATTTCATAATGATATATATATATATATATATATATATATATATATGAAGAGTTTGTTTGCAAAAACCGATAAGTCCATTTTTGAAGATTTTGAAGAACCGTCTCTGTCATAAAGTACAAAATAATGCCTTTTAAATGATATATTGGTCACTACATATAAAGGTACATTTTTTAAGTTATGGTCAAAAGAAGCAAAAATTTTCTTATTATTCTCTTTATTTTTCTTGACCTTTAATCTCAAATATCTCCATTTGGCAAATATGGACTTATCGGTTTTTGCAAACAAAGTCTTCATATATATATATATATATATATATATATATATATATATATATATAATGTATATGCATTTATATAAATTCATAAAAAATCCATGGGAAAATACAAAGAAATTAAGACGAGAAAAGTAAGAATAAAAAAAGAGCCAATAATTAAAAGAAAGCGAAGACAAAAACGTAGGCCTAATGACAACATTTAAAAGGATAAAATTCATAATAACAGCATTTTTTTTTTTTTTGTAATTCAAGAATTCTTTCGCAGAGTATCGATCTAATGGGCATGTAAGTATTTTAGTAATTCACCAGCGAATTTCGAATTTTCATACCTGAGTTCTGAGCAACGGATACTGTACATGTGCAACCGCAACAATGTGGAATAAGAGGCCATCATATGCAAGTTGTGAAATGGTATAATGCTTTTACACTTTCGAGTCCGGTCCCTCTCCCAAACTCGATATAGAATATCCTGCAGACGACTGGATCAATGAATGACGGTTTGTCGCAGTAAAGTAAGTTGACATTGTAGAGAAATGCATGGGACTGTTCACCTTTTGTTTTTGTTTAACAAGCACTGAACAAACTTTAGCCATCTTCGTTTTACCAGGCAATGGTAAATTTCAAGTTTTAAATTAAATATAAACAACCCATTCATTTTAAGCGATAGTATGTTAACATATTGGTAACTATGGACAACTGATTCGATCTGATTCGAAGGACAATCTTACGGGAAGTTTCTCTTCTTTTTTTTTTCCCCTGAGAAGTCGCATCTAAACTCTGTAAACAGGAAACTGTGGTAAGTCTTTATGACAGGCCGTCAACGCTGGTTAGTCGAGCATGGCACATAAATCAATACGAATTTATTGTTTCCATATCGCTTTATAACGACGGACAAGAAATCACGCGGAGTAATTCAATATCATCCATCCAAATATGATAAATACAATTTCTGGAGGATTTATTGGTGGTTATTAAAATATTGATTTCTCAGTCAATCAATAAAATATAGATGTGCATCATATAATTTCCATATATAGGAGAATCAAGAAATGATACAAAAACAGACGTCATAAACGGCACAGACAGACCAAAAAAGTACTTTCATCCTTTGTTACTCTCTCTTCTGCATACAGACTTCCCATACAATGTTTCACTTTTTTTTTTAAATGTAAATGACTGTTTAGTTGTGTCACCCAGCTGTTATAGCTGGCAACTGAGTGAACGCACCTACAGTCCGACCTCTTCTATCCGGACACATCGGGGCCGGCGCTCATCCGGACGAGGGATTTGGCCGGATATGGGAGACTCATTGTTTAATACACGCAGTTCCCTATTACCTGATGGCAGCTATACAATTCATGTAACCAAGTGCAGGTAGCGTACACTGAAACTGTTTGTTTGTTTTTTTGTTTTGCTATCACCGCAAAATTGGGGGTGGGAGTAGTGTGTGTCCGAATGCATGCTGTTTTAGATGAAGATTTTATGTGAATGTATGTTAATTTTGTTGGGAATAATATGAAATTCATGTGAGTTTATGTAGAAATTTTGTTTGTGGTTTGAAATCCCCCTTTCCCATTAATTATTAGATTGAAAAGAAAAGAAAAAATCAAGGCGAGATCGCGTCCGGATAAAAGAGAGATCCGGATAAATGGAGGCCGGATAGGAGAGGTCGGACTGTACCTGTATATGATATCGACTGTAAGGTGAACGAGGTGTCTTTCTATTGCTTTTCCGTTGCTCTTTTTCATTTTCTTCCATTTTGACAATCATTTTCATTTTCGTGTACATGTCTATTAATGTTTTATTTCGTGAAAGTTTGTTGTTTTCGTGTAGCTTAGTAAATCGATAGTTTAGATAGTTTAAACCTGTAGATTTGTTTCTCTGTTTATCTAATGAGGCCCCAAAGTTTAAGCTTGGATCACTGAGGACCCTCCTGCATGGTAATAAATGATTTTTTTTTTTTTCTGTGTAACATCTGCATTCGGTTATGATGTTTTCTTTATCTCTCATGTGTAAAGTCAGCCATGATAAATGATAAATAAATGTGTCAAATGTGTCAAATTTGTATGTTTTTAAGTGATCTGTTGATTTGTACCACGTATAAACATTAAATGAAATGAAATGAAATGCAGACTCTTTTGGACAGAACAAGAAATTAAGAGAGATTCAAGTTTTGTCATTGCGATGACTAACACAAACACTAACAATCTGAAAAGAGAATACATTATGCGTCTTAAATGAACTAACGCCTACTGCAAAGTCAAAGGACATTATCATGGTAATAAAAACAAACAAACAAACAAACAAACAAAAAACAAACAAACAAGCTGCAATTAAGACCCATAGATGTGAAAATTGACATGACTGTCTTTATCGAGCACTAGCCCACTTACCCTTCGGTGAATTTCTCCCAGATTTTAATATGTTGTAGCTGAGACTTTGCTCTATCATAAGTGTGCCCATTGTTTTTCATACGGTGTCGGAATCACGTCAAAAAAGGGGTTGAAATTCAAACTTATCTTCGATGTATTGAGATATTTCTTTCTTTCTGCAATTTTCTCTGCAATAACTCAAGAAAAACATACCCTATTACCCCCATATTTTGCACATGTTTAGTTCATGTCACGTACATTATTTCATAAAATAACAACTACTTGATCGGACACCATCTTGGTTATGTAAAGTAGGGTCAAAGTTCATAAATGTTTCATTCTGTATCTTGGTGAATACATGTCCTATCTTTTCCATATTTTGCACACGGAAAGACAATGTTACGAGGATCATTTCACAAAATAATCACTTTTTGCTCAGATGCTATCTTGGCTGTGCAAAGTGGGGTCAACGGTGAAATATACTTTATTCTGTATCTTCGTTATAGTGTATACGGAATATGGTACCAAAGATGACAGACCTGACTCCCTTTTCTAAATGAGAATCCAAACATCACACGGCCAATGTCCCTAAACACAGATGAAACCTGTATGGTCATGCCTATATTGGGATCAGGACACAAATCATTGATTTTCGAAAAGATCGGATCACCTAATTTGTCAGTGTTGACAAATTCCAAGTCTAGTTTTGTTCTTGTTTTTGTTCTTGTTATTCGATATCTATAGAATTCTCGATTGAGATTATGATCATTCCTTTTCTAGCCTATAGTAGTTTCAAAACATATCATTAATTCATTTAAAAATACATACATGTCATGCTGTATTTTTTTGAATGATATTGGAAAAGGTACGTAAATTATGTGGTTGGAAACATGGAAAATTTTGAAATGTTTCTACCATCAATTCGTTTTTACGGCAAATGAAAAAAAAAAACAATAAAAAATGTGTCTCTGTTGACCTAATGGAATTACACTTTTGTACATTTAGTAATGCAAACCTTTAAAGAGGATATCCACCCAAAAAAAAAAATTAATAAAAAAAAAGAGAGAAAAATGTGCCGTACTCGATTCAGAACGATACAAAAATGTCTAAATCGGATAAGAAATAAGGAAAATATGACATTTTGAAATGTCACATTTTTTTTTTCGGAAAACATTTCTTGACCAGTCCTTATGAATATTCAAATGAGCAAGTTGACGATGTCATACTCTCACAACTTCTTATTCATTTCATATATAGAAATTACAAAAATCTCAGCTGTATAAATATGAAATTTGCCTTCAAACCATCGAAAATGAATAAGGACAAATGTTAACTTTGGTATATCTAGGTACGAGAACATGCTTTCCCTTTGTGTTAGCTAAAAATATAGATTGTTCTCCGAATATCATATATAACATACATGACAAATTGTGTGGGTATGACATCATCAACTCGCTCATATGAATATTCGTAAGGACTGGTCAAGAAATGTTTTTCGAACAAATGTGAAATTTCAAAATGTCATATCTTCCTTTTTCTTCCGACTTCTGTCATTTTTATATAGTTCTGTAGGGAATATTTTTTTCCTTCAATTAAATTTTATTCATTTCTTAGGGTGGATTTCCTCTTTAATAGAATTCACAAAAGGATTTAATCTTCTTATTTGATGTCAAAAGCTACCATAGTGGACTGAAGAAAGAGGAAATAAAGCAACAGGGTTGAGATGTTGTTTTCTTCTAGTATAGCAGAAAAAAAAACCCCACTACCAGCTACTGCAGGTGCATGTAAAAGAGAAGAAAGTACGTGAGGCACAGTTGACCCACTTTAAACCTCGGAACGGCCGAAAGTCAGCAGAGCAAAAACAAAACAGCACAATTTACAGGCGCGATAAGATTTCAGATCTCCGAGAATACGACAAGATCACAGACACACAGACCCACAAACATACACACACACACACACACACACACACACACATACACATACACACTCACAAACGATGTCACCGATCAATTCGAAATATGCAACCTCCAGTGGCAGGTGAGTTTGGCGGTCAAGATCCCTGTTAAAACACTTAAATATCTGTCAAGGCACACGAGCGAATCCTTGCACAATTTGCTGGCGACCTAGAAAACATCGCTCATGGATGAACCACAAATAAGATTTACTATATATATATATATATATATATATATATGTGTGTGTGTGTGTGTGTGTGTGTGTGTGTGTGTGTACAAATGTATGAATTCGTCTGTGTGTATCTATCAAAACAGCGCACTTGTTTTACATGTGTGATGTAGTAACAAAATGGAAGAATGAAAATGTACAATTTTACACAAAATCTGTGTAGAATCACAAAACATGAACTTATCACCGTTCGGCTGAAACGCTCCTTCAGATGAATCTTACAAATATAATTATAGCTGACACAATTACACACAAACACACATACAAAAAAAAAACACACTTGTCTTCACACAAAAAGAAAAAAATATGACAAAACAGAATATGCGAAATCCGTTCGTTGAAGCTGACACAATGGGAGATGTTTTTTTTTTCTTCTTCTTCTTCTCTCCCCCCCCCCCCCAGAAGTGGAGGTAAACTCTCCCTCGTAAAGGTGGTCACCACTTTTTCCTCTCCGTTATATCTTTCCAATTGAAGTGGTAATGACAACAACGTTGTTTTCAGTGGACCAGAATTTACACTAACGAGGCTAAAGTTTGAAAACCTCTGAAAAAACCCACACAAAACAGAAATGATACTTTTTCATACGACCGAAACGTTACGTGTCGACACGACCGTGATTGACCAATCATAGTAGACGCGCTTAGGGCTGGCTTAAAGACTTCAATTACGCTCCATTTACCTCACGTATCATCTTGTACGCACGTCGCCCTGCTGGATGTGTGAATGCTTCAAAAGTGCGCGACTCCTGCGCGAAGTTCATGCCATCCCAACGCAGAGTCGACAATTTCCCCCGATTAGGCTCCACTTAATGTTAAGTGAAATGGAACTTGTTCCTTTACCGTGACGTCACAGGTAATACGTCAGGTTGCTCCGCGCATGCGTGGTTCCCCCAACAATTTGTGCAGCGATGTTCGCAAACCATGTAAATAATGCGTCACAAGATGACCTTACCTGTGTCCCGTTTCGTGGAAACGTATTTTATCACGTATTTTTCTTGTCACCAAGTGAATAGGGCCGAAACGATGAAATAACAGAGGCAGATTCGGACTTCTTATTCTGCTCATGACCGAGTTCGACCATCACACACATAATTCATCATGCGGTCCTCATTAACACCGCACTGTATATAAGATGCCAATATTTCCCCTTGCGGCATTTTATCAAGCTCGTTTGTGGTTGCTGTTGAGAGTTAGAAAGTTGCCATGGAAACAAAAGAACGCTCGGGGGGGGGGGGGGGGGGATGGAGAAGTAATTTTAATGAGATAATGGTGATGACAGATTGACTTGACATCGGGACAATCGGGGAAGAAGACGATAGACCGAGCCACAGCTTAGGAGATTTGTCAGGTTCGCCCTAATGAGGTCATCCTCATAAAATGCAACAAATCTAAGATTCTGTTCTATTTCATTTTTACGCGCGCACACATGAAATACACACAAAAGGCAAAAACATTCACAAGAATATCAAGCAGTCAAGCAATTACATTTCATGTGTGTAATTCCACATCTTGTTTAACTTGACATCAAGAAAAACTGTATTATAAATACCGTGTACATACCTGTTTTATTTCTTTAAATTGGCGTACAAGAAATTTCTTGAAGATGAAACCTTCAATCAAGTAGTTATGAAATTACAAAAGTTCGTGTCTGAATTGGGGGCTTGTCCGGAAAAAAAAAAGTTGTTACGATAACAAACAACCATGGAAGCCACACACAGAAGACAACAGACAATTCGATCATGGCACATCGCATTCACTGCTGCCCTTCTTGTGCACCATATGCATCTTTGCTACACGAGTCGCAAAGTTGTAAATTCATAACCCCTGCATGCATTTACATAATCAGGATATTATAAACCATGTATCTTTATATTCATATATCTTTATATTTTCATATAAAGTGAGAGTTTACATTGTTGTATCTCTGAAGGTGATTTGGGCTGTCCTTGAAACTTCTAACGTTTGTTTGCTTGATGTTTTCACGTTGAATTTAGGTAAACTAAACATGAAGTTGAGTTTTCCCTTTAAGTTTCACAGATTGAACTCGTTGAAAGACATTCAACGCAAAATTACACTTTCGTCTATAGCTATTAGCTGTGTACGGTGAAACAAAACAAAAAAAAGAAATACAATATCCGGAATAGAATAAAAACAATGTGATTATTGTAACAATATTGAAATTATAATGATATTGAATTTGTCAAACCCGAAATCATAAATACATATTCACTACAAATCAACAGTAATGATGAACTAGAGGGCTTTTAAGCCATTTTAATTGACCTGAATAATAATAAAGTTGTTACAGATGATGCAACAGTAATAAGTACCATACATAATAATGACGCATATACTGGAAAAATCAATGTTATAATAAAAAAAAAAAGATCAGTGGGTGGATACATTAGCTTTAATGGATGGATGGATGAATGAATGAATGAATGAATGAATGAATGAATGAATGAATGAATGAATGAATGAATGAATAGGCTATCATTAGCTCAACTTGTGAGATAGACTTAGAATCTTTTGCGTTGCACAGGAAGCACCAACTCTTAAATATTATACCTGTGCGCACACAAACGCGCATGCAAATGTAGTCACACACAAGATCTCACCTACAATGAATAAAGAAATACTCCATGAATGTGATTTGTGTAATTAGTGTACCAAAAATGTGTTGCTTCGATCGATATCGGACTCGAATCATGACATATAATGCCAACTATTTCGTTAAGGAGATTTAAAAAACACACACACACCTAAATTCCTATTAGTAATCAAGGAGCACCTTATGTGGAAATCATCTTACCTGGTGTTCACACAAAAAGCACCAAATCCATGATTATTACAATAACATTACAATAACCTAACGGGAAAAATTCTCTTGATACTCCTTATTTCTCTTTTTTGAATATCTAACAAGAAGCTCAGCAATCCTTTCTCATAAGGTATACTGATAACATAGTTATCCGTATACAGTCCGTGTACAAACTATACAGAGTCAATAACAATATTCTCATTATAAGTACACACATAGTCCTATATAATTTACATGAGTAGTATCAGGGTATTTCGATTTGTTCCAATAGTGACTTTACACCAAAGTGACAATAACGGCACCATATTCGACATTGTGCTGAACGTCACAATACATAACTTTGATTTCCGACACTCAGGTGTTCATAATTTCTATCCAATTTCACTAAATCATTTTCCCCTCCTATTTATTGGTTTATTACTTTCCGCATTGGTGTCCCTTTCCCCTCAAATTTGTTGTTGCGCTTTCATTTGCACACTTAGCCTTGCGAACTTTTAGCGACCCCAAATTAGCAGACGCTCTCAAAACATTCCTCTGTTTCTACGAAGCCCTGTCGTCGATCCGGTCTCTCTCCATCCGTTTCTTCGTGATCTCAACGCCTTGTCGGAACCGCTCGGAAAACAGAAAGCAAATACAATCAGTCGACATCATAACAAGACACGATGGCAATCATATTGTATTTTAATAACGAGTCTGACGCCAACCCTCGACAACGTTTTACAGAAGCTCCCGTCACATACACATTTGAAATGAGTGTATTTTGTTTCCTCAAATTACAGTCCTTTATCTGGAGGTATATAATAAGCCTGACAGAACGAGGCTATAATTGTGCTGGCTAACCGTGTCTTTTTATCAATGCCAACTACATTCTTGTGTATGCTGAAACCTATTTTTTTTTTTTCGGTCAAAAGTGGTTGATGCATAGTAGCAGACAAAACACAACAAAACATGACGACACGAACATGACACGAAAGCCATTTGACAAAGGAATATCGCTTTTTTTCCTCTTTGTCTTTTTATGTGGGGTTTTATTTTGGTGTAACCTAACATTGATGGCATGTCCCACAATCATGTCATAAGTAACTGTGCCGAAATTGAATGACATAAGGTTAATGCGGCACATTTCCTGTCTATTGAATTATTGAAAATTACGTATAGGAGCTATTAGATTCCCGTGTTGGAGACGCGAGCCCATCAATGTACAAAGACGATGAAATTTGAAGCTGGAATTTTCATCACGGGAGCTGCCTGGGTGATATTATTGATTTAAGCTATACAATTATTAGCTTACCAACCTCCCCTCCCCCTTAACCCCTGCCTTGTTAAAGAAAGGATATCATTCATAAATTTATGAACACGGTTTGTCTATAAAGATTAAAGATCTCGCGCGACTCAATATCAAATCGTGTTTACATCGATTAAATAAAGTTCGCCTAACCTCCCTCCCTCCTTTAGTCGGCACGCCACGCGATCTAGAAGAGAGAGAGAGAGAGAAGAAGAACAAGTAGGGAAGAAACATTAATTTTGCGACGAGGCCGAAATTGAGTTTGAGCCGGCTAAGCGCAATCCCAAAATATCACGCTTATTTTTGACTCAGTGATGCTGCGTTGGTGATGCAGCAATCGCCACGCTTTGGCGTAGGGTTAATGAGTCTCACGACCGGCGAGTTCTTCGGGCTGTCCCCTTACCCCGGACCCTCACCCACTCTTTTTCTTCCATAAGGTTCATAGAGATTGATGATTTTGAAATATTGTTTGTGCTCGTCTGTTGGATTTTGGCAACGAATTCCTAACAACAAGTATTACATCGCCTTTATTTTGAATGTAAAAATTCGTAGGAATATTATAAAACAAATAAATGAAACAAATGGCGAATTGAGCGCATTACACGCGCAAAAAATAGATATGATAGATCGTACAATGTTTCCTTATAAATCAGTTTAAATATCTAAACATCAGATTTTATAAGCTAGGATCAGGTAGACGGAGAAAATGGACAAATGAAGCGAAAATGTAATTTCAGACAGTCAACATGCTCGTTAACAAATGTTTCCCCATACAGGACCGTTGTAGCGTTGGAGTGTCCTCGTACTGTACTCATCATTATGTATGAATAAATATAGATGAACGTGTGTGTGTGTGTGTGTGTGTGTGTGTGTGCTTACGTTTTGACCAATTACCCAACAGAAGACAATTACTGGATCGCTAATGACGATATTCTTGGAAAAGAGCAATCGCTTTGTATCAGAAAGCATAATAATGCACTTTTGAATGTTGGAAGTAATTACATAAAAACACGAGACTTAAGAAAACATACTCTCTTTTTAGAGTTATATTTGCAAATGTTACAATATGCCATTCATTCACCTGCATATATTGATGTACCAATATACCCGTCATTGTTTTAAAAGGATGGCATAGTTTTGGTTGAAAAGTGGGATTTAGATTTTAACTTTTTACGAGAAAAGTAGAAAAAAAAAACTTATGAAATAATAAAGAGCATACAATTCTAAGGAAAATTGGAAGTTAATTCGATGAAAATCTATTTTGAAATGCCTGAGATATTAAAAAAAAAGTAAAAAGCAGGTCCAACCTTTCATTAGGACCTAGTTTTTCTTGGATATCTCACCTATTTTAAACCAATTTTCATCAAATGAAAATTAGAAATTTGAATTCATATTAGAATTGTATGCTCTTTCGAATTTCATGAGAGGTTTCTTATTAGCTCCCAAAAAGTTTGAAACCTGAGGCCTCATTTTAACCTAAACCATTGCATCCCTGTAAGGATCAATATGTGAAATGTTCTATGTGTGTTTGTTATGGTGTTTTTGTTTTTGTTTTTTTGCATCAGCGTTTATTCAGTTCTACCTAGAGTCACATTTCTAATAATGAAAAGATTTGTTTTTTGTTTTTCCTAGGTGTGGTGAAAACAAAGCATGCTTGACCTTATTTTTTTTTTCTTTATCCAATGCTCTTTGGAGTCATGGAAGATACTGATCATTCATCATGAAGTTTCTAATCGAATGACCATGCCATATACGCAAACGTTTTGAGGACTATCAGATCTAGGAATATCAGATCTTCACAATCTTCAGCCTCCATATTCGCAATTACGTAGAAATGCAACCTTCCCATCATTGTGTAGGCACCCTGCTTTCTAATCATTTCTTCTTCTATATCCTGGAGCATTATATACTTTAAGCATTCTTTTTTTTTTTATAACAACATGTGAATCCGTCAAACAATGGAAGAATGGATGGTCAATTGTGTGGTTACCTCCCTCTTTCATCGCACATATCGATCACATCTGTTTTTTTGTGTGTGTGTGTTTTTTTCCCTGTTTTTTGAAGGGGTGGGGGGCTTCATTAATTAACTCTCCAATCCTTTTGGGGTAACGTTTGAACCTTTTTTTTTTTTTCAGTTTAAGCATTTTTTTTTCGACCTTGACTTTCACAAAGTACCTGGCGTCTGACCAAAGATATTGTTTCATAAACATTGGTGTCCAATGTAAATACACATCACCACGTTTATATTCCCCATTTGACCCCAAACTGTCATTGATATAGACGTAGACGACACGAAGATGTAAGCAGCAGAATTTGCTTGCTGACTGACGAGCGTAAGTCACATTGAAATATATATATTTTTTTATAAAATCTCGCTGACACGAAGACTTATACTCGATTAAGTAGGGTATTCCTTTCTATACACCATCCACGTTTCCCCTACCCTCTCCAATACAGTCTGTAGTTACTGCAGGCCCCTAAATCATTGATAGAGGAGTACAGAGCACCACAAAAACAATTGGGCTCTTGGAAATTTAGGGGGAAAAATGGGGGAAAAAATCTTTCTTTCAAAGCCGGATCTACTTTCTATCAGATTAATTGTAATTTTGCAATAGACTTCTGATACACTACTTCTACTAGCGTTCGAGGACTGAAAGAAGTCCTCCATGTTTCTCAATTTTTGATATTTTTATAAAAATGATACTTAATATCATGTGAGGAAATGAAATATCAGTGGAAATAGAAAATCAAATGCTTGATCTTGTCTCCACTACAGAATTTACCTCAAGAATGTGAACGAAAGAGGACATTCAGTAAAGGAAGCAAAATAATTCATACGTTTGTCTGGCTGATCTTTTTGAAAGCTGTTTCGGCCAAAAAAAAGAAATTATTAGGCCTATTTAAAAACTACTTTTTTGAAACGTTCAACGTATACAATTCTGATAAGAATCCAAAGTTTATTTTCTAAAAATCGGTTTTGAAATGGCAGAGATATTCAAAAACAAAGTAAAACAAACCGATCCTAATAAAAGGTTGGTCCCACCTTTTTATTAGGATTACTCTGTTTTCGATATCTCAGACATTTCAAAACCAATTTTCATCATGTAAATAACCATGAATCCCTCTTAAAATAATTATTATATGCTCTGTCTTATTTCATAAGAGGTTTATCATTAATTCAAAAAAAAAAATCATCATCATCAAAATATTTTGGAAACCTCAAAAGCCACCTCAACCGAAACCGTACCATCCCTTTAAGATCTATAAAGTAAAGTAGCCTCTGTCGTACACTATAAAGTACTAATCAAACGTCAATTTTAAACGTATAGGCAAAGTCTTCAGCAATCAATAAACTCTGGATTATGCTTAGTTCTATGCTGAATTCAACATGGGTACACGTTAATCTTATAAACATACTCACAACGACGCTTTTGACTGTATGATTGTCTGTTCCAGACATATTAATCCCAAACTCGGATTCAATTCCAAATTCGTGTTCACAGCCAATACTCAAAGCTGAATTCGTGCTCCAGTTTGAATTTACCTCAAAATCAGCGCGAATAATAGTCATCAGTTCATATTAACTGATCATTAGATGAGAGCAAAAGTGAGGGACAGGCTGGGAGGGAGAGAGAGAGAGTTTGGAAAAGAAAGATTTGTGGAAAAGTGCTTGTAATCTTCTGAACAAACCGTGAAGAGCGATTTCTGTTTTAAATGAAATCACTGTAATTCAATAATTTAATGAGGGGCACATAGTGACTTAACCCTTCCTAAAGTATGAATCTTTTTCAGACTTACCTACAAATTATTTCATTTCATTCATTTCATCTCAAACAGATATTTACAACATTTAAATACAAATAAGGTAATGGAAAACAAACAAACTCTGAAGTGATATATAATTCTGTAAATATTATGACCTCAAAATATCATGAATTATAAATCATAATTCATAAAATGTAATCTATTTACAAACTGACTTATTGGAATTAAAACCTCAAAAAGTTGACTATTTAAAAGTACTTCATATTTGAAGTAAAACTCAGGAAATTTTGTTTTTTGTTTCTATTAATATAGTGTTCAGAATATTCACAGTTTTCAGTCTACAAGATACTTGATTAGTTTAGATGAGGCTATAATATTTGTGGTGTTCTGAGTTGACCGATTGGACGGGTTTAAATTCCTCATCTCGCCTCGCCTTGACGATTTCTTTATTTCCAATTTTCTTTTTGCAGTAGTATCCAGCATTCTGTGGTAGCTTTGCAGCCAATGACTCTAAAAACTAATAAGATGATAATGATAAAAAAACAGAATGATGAGTGAGAGAAAAATCAAAGTAATATAAAGATACACAATGAATAAAGTATTAATTCTCTTGCTTTATTCACTGACAGGAAACATTTCTTAGAGATTTGACACCTTAGAAAGGAATGATTTTGAGAAAATCATATGGCTGGGTTTACAATATTTCTTTTTGTTTTTGATTTTCCAATCGAAGCACCACGTTTAGAAATAATAATGAATTATAATGCAAATGATAATAATAATAATAATGATAATACTGATAATAATAATGGTAATAACAATTTGCATTTGTATAATGACACACAAAACAAATAAAAACGACAACTAGCAAACAAAACTCTCCAAAAAATACAGCCAATTCATACTTTCGGGTTCAAGTCTGCCTATTAAAGAGAATGAAAGAGTGAATCCTTCCAAACTCGCACTTTGTAGTTCTCTTCGACCAATGCTGATGTTCTTCAATGTTTCCAAGGACGTCCGGAGATGCCACTGATGTCAACTCTAGTTCACCTGCTGCAAGGACAATTCACTCGCAGAAATATCAGTGATATCTCAGGACATTCGGGGGGGGGGGGTGAGGGGAACACAACAATCTACTGACACATCTTATTTCCTTTTCCTCTCTTCATTCGCTTGTCTGTTTTCTCGTTGTTTCACGGTGTGTATCTCAGTCAGCCAACCCGCCATTATTCCAGGCGTAGTGGCTGCATGGATCCCTCATGTCGCTCGAGGCAGATGATCTTACCTGCTGCTGAATTCGTGGCGACTATCTGTTTGAGGGGTCAAACCACTCTTTGCGTTTTCTTCGATAACTTCTGAAACAAGGGTCTATCACTTCGGGGATGCTTATGTGCATAATAGATATAATAAATATATACTTATACATATCCATGCAAATACATATATATCTGTCTACCGATATTTTTTTCTTTTCTCTAGCTTTCTTTTAAAGGAAAAGGGGGTTAGAGGGTAGGGTAACCGTAAACTTACAGGATATGCCACCATCAATACAATATCATCTTGTTGCACCTTTTAGTGAAAGGTGGTCGCGGATTCAGATAAATGATAAATGCCATCTGCCGCAGCGATGGCTGTTCCATCCTCATGATTTTTCGTCTATTCAGGAGTTTGCATGTATATGTCACAGGATCACGATGGATTGAGAACTAATAATGGAATAATACAACGCGGATGTACTCTCTCCAGTGATTGATTTTTGGTCACTGGAGACACCTGTTTCAGGAAAGTCCAGAAGAACGCCAACATTTGATATAATCGTGAGTGGTGATATGAATGCAATCAACCTTTTCCATAAATCCAGAATAAGGTGGGGGCGGCTCTCAAGTACAAATTAGAATACGAACCTACAGAAGTGAAATCCAGCGCAAACAAAAATGCTAATCCGAACAGACGTAATCTCAACAAGTAAATCAATGACAGCTTTGTACATTGGTTTCACCTGTCGTCGCCTCTACCACGTCATCCAGGAAATTCGGACTTGTATAGGTTATTCTTCGGTTAAACATCTATTGGGAATTTGGAGAAGCATCAAATCTTCCACAACAAGTGGTAACCACATTGAATCAAAACAATACAAATACGAAAAGAGTTCGAAAGAGGGTTTAGTCTGTTTCTTAAGGTTATGATGACGTTGTAAGTCCAGTGGCAGCGGCTTAGACGAGGCTAATAGTTAAAAGGCGTGGGCATGATGGGTGTGGGGGATGAGACAGATCCTCCTCTCCTTCATCACCATCCCTCATCCTCTTTCTCTCCGTTTTTAATCTCCCCTCTCCTTCTCCAGCTTTCTCCCTCCCTCTCATCATTGCCACACATGACCGTGGCATTCCTTGATGGCGTTCGTTTGCTTGACTGGTGTGCCGGACACTTTATTTACAGTCTCCCAGTCAATGCCGGAGGCCAGGTTGGATGTTGAGACTTTAAGCCTCTTCATCTCAATACGCATCCCACACAAAATAGGGGATAACCACGTGGGCAGAAACACATTGGTCCTAGTTCTCACTGCCTTGATCTTCACGGCAGACGGATAAAGGTCGGATTATCAAAGGTGGCACACGCACATAAGCACACACTCACATACACACAGTCATATATACATATATATAATATATATGAATGTATATAATCATATGCACATGGTTATGCATGTACTAGGTGTTACCAAAAAAAAAAAAATTCCATTTTTGATCCTTAATAGTTTGAAAACTATGCATCAGATGACATTGACATGAGTAATAGCTGAATAGCGTACAATTTAGTTGGAGGTAATTTGAATACGAGAGCATGAACCAGTTTCGTTAAATCCATGATTAATTTGAAAGTAAAGTTTCCAGATTTTGGTCAAATTTGAACCCTCTGTACAAAATGGAACTTTGCGCAAGAACCAAGGATGTGTATGTGAGTGTGTCCTCACAATGACCCTGACCAATAGACATGAATACCACGAATAAAATATTTTCAGAGCTCTGCTGACTAGGCTTCTGGACTTTTCCTCCAAGGCACATGAATACTTTATTAATAATTCATGGTGGATTGCCCTGGGCACTGCTAGTCTGAATTCATAGTAAAGGGTAAAATGCATGCACATGACAAAATAAGCACATGTTTTCATTGGGACCTAACTTAAAGATAAATCTTGAATGTAATGAAACTGATTTGTGCTTTCATTTTTAAATTACCTCCAATAAAATTGTACACTTCTCAGCTATTGCTCATAATATCAATGTCAGTGTTGTCTGATATATAGTTTTTATTATTAAGGATAAAAAGTGGGAAATGTTTTTTGCAGCACCTAGTAATATGTATATATATATATATATAATAATAATAAATATGTACATATATGTTCAAATATAAATTTCTATGATACAGATATACTATTTGAAATGCATTGGAAAAACACGATTTTCATTGCTATTCCTTAACAAAAGAAAAGAGACATTAATTCAGAATTTGCAGAAGGTCACTGCTTGAGGGACGCACCACATTTATGCAATATCGGTCACACGACATTTGCTCCTGGGACATATTGATACTCCAGTCTTACTTTGTCCAAGGACTTAGGGTTTGGATAAGGGCTGTGATAGGGTTTTAGGTTCGGTTTAATGTGAGGATTAGGATTACGGTTGGGGTTATGTTTAGGGGTAGAATTGTTTGGCTTATAGCGTGCAGATATTTCATGGGAGCAATATTTTCGCAGGAGCGTATGTCATGGAACCCTGATATCAGACTGTTAAACCATTTTTAATCTGTCAGTGTGATATTATTTTATTTGTTAACGCGAACATGATGAGGAATAATAACATAATGATATGTCTATGAATACTTTATATAATTGTAATAATCCTTTATAATTCACACTGTCAATAAGATTTGGGGTGAATACTTATGTATATCCTTATCTGTTAACTATCATTTATCCTTTGCACAGTCGAATGGATGCCTATGATATACTAAGTAATTCCTGTTTTATTCCGTGTTATGTTTTGTTGCAAAAAAAAAAAATAGGGAAATGAAGATTATTCTACGGAGGAACATTCCTTCCTCATCTTTCTACAGAAGAAATACCATGGATGTACTCAGTGTCACTGTGCTGCTCTATCACATTTATTCGGCAAGTTGGAGCTTGGAGCTCCAAACAGTTCTCAAGGGAAGGTTGCGGAGTTCAAAGTCAATGTGTACCAATATTTACTGTCCTTGCAATGTGTAGGGCCATCACCGACACGTGCAAGACAGGTGTTTTAACATTTTTTTTCTTTACCAACACCGTATGCAGGTATGATAATGAACATTTTGCTAAGTGCGCTAGAATGTTAGAGGATTCAAAAGATTAAAGGTCTTCAGATGCACAAGCCTTTGACATCTTTACGTGGTTTTTGTGCGCATTCATCTATTGATTTTTGACCAGACGGCGTTTAAGATGGCGTAAAACTTTCTGAAGTTCTGAATACCCTAAGAAATCGATTGTTTTAAATGGACATTTCTTTCATGTTTTATCAGGAATTACACAATACAACATTAAGGTTGTATTAAACATTAAAGCCTCTCCAGCGGTGACGCTTCATTTTACCTCAAACTGACGTTGACTCTGCATCGTCATCTGCAACATTTTATGAACCTAAAGAAAGACCCGATAGTTTTCATTAAACATTTTGTATCAATGCCATCTCCTTGCCAACGGACGCGCAAAGATATTGCTTCGCAGGAAACCGAACATGCAGGAGAGGGAATAGTATGTGGACCGGCGGGCCATTCAAAAGCAACTTCCATTCAAGTAGGCATCTGCAGGTCAACACAACTCGACGTTTGACATCCAAGAGAACGGAAGTGAATTCTCAAAGTGCCACCAGTCTCCTTGTACATTGTATTACAACCCGTGTAAGTCCGATAACAGCTAGTAGGCGGCGCAAAAACAAGCACCTTAGCCCCAATAGCGCCGGGGGACGTGCACCTTCTCTGCAAGTCGCGCTGCATAAATTGAACAAATAGTGATGACGTAGGGTGGATGGTGGGGAAAGGTAATAGGCGATGACATTAGGAATGGGGTGGATTCGCACATGTGTCTTTTTCTTCTCTCCTTACCGGCCTGGCCGTGTCATCAGCGCAATAGGTCCAATATGCCGCCATCCATGGCTCTCAAGACCACCCCTATATCTCTTCTCACCCCTCCCCCTTTTCCCTCCCCACCCCCTTCTCCGACTCTCTTCCAGAAAGCTCAACGCATCCTTCAACTCGATGTTGTCAAAAAAGCAAGGGAAGAGTTCATGGAAAGAAGGTGAAGGAACCCCGGTTTTTCGTGGTCCCGACATGGACAAGCAAGGGATGTCTGCAAGAGCCATCAGGAATTGACATTCACATTCCCATTATTGTCCTTCACCGCTGGCAGGCAGCTCTACTCCTATCTGTTTCTCATAAATGATCGACTTCTTTCTTCTTCTTTTTTCCAACCCTGAATGTCTTCTAGTCTTACCGATGACGGAATTTGTTATCCGAGAGAGGACATTATGAGCACATCGGAGAGAGTATACAACAGTTTGATTATAAATGAATTGAACTGAAGTGAATTGAATTGAATTGAATTGAATTGATTTGAACTGAATTAAATGTGTTTTTTTTTCCAAAAACTTGGCAGCCCAATGGCTGAATTATGTTTGATGTACTTCTACACCAAATTAACGATTCAGCAACTACATGTGTACGGAGAAGAAAAAAAAATCATGTACGTCTAACAAAAAGATAATCGCATTATGTGGAACACGACTATAATGACAACTTCATTCTACAACCTGATGCGCATCATTATTCATAGTTATAACATTACAGTTCTCTCAGTTGATAGAAAGATATGCGTAAAAAGATGAAGAAAAGAGAGAGAAGCATTGAAAAAAATTGGGCGAGTAAAAACGGAGGCGGAGAGCTAGGGGAGGTCGATTAGATGGAGAGATTGCTAAAGAGAGACTCAGAATAAGTAGAATGGAAGGGGTGAAGAAACAAACACAATAGGAAAGAAAAACATAAGAATTCACAAGATTAAGAGGTGAAGTAACAGACAACAAAAAAGTGTAATATAGCGTATAATAGTATGACAACTTCATCATACATGTTATGACCAGTCTTTTCTGTCTCGAACGACCTCCTCCCATGACTTATCACTTCTCACTTTATAATGGTCGGTAGTGGATGTCTTTACTCGCATAACGCACTTCCGTTAACTCGAATGCCAGTCCACGGACGGAGCTACTAAACAGTAACTCCATCAGTGTCCATGGTTAGTCAATCCCCTCCCGTATCCATGCAGTATCATCGCTTAAGTTAGCTACGACGGACAACGAAAACATCAGAAAATTGATCACGGGTATGAAAAGGAACATTCAGGTGCTTAAGTAGAGTTCATGTCACCAAGTAGGTCCCTAATAAGGTGCTTTACATGAGCCAACTTGCTGGTGTGAAATAGAGAAAGCACATGAATTATATACCGTCATCATTTTCTTCCTTTCTTTGAAAAGAAGAGGGGTATAACCGACAAGTCCCTGTCCTTTTGGTCCTTTGATACAAATGATCTGCCGAGAACGAATGAGTGTGGTGGTACTAAATAACGATGATCAGGAATACATTGAGTATCATTATAACGTCACCTCTTCAAAAATTTGACACCATTTACCCCTTACTGCATCGCAGTAATCGTTATCATGATCACTTTAATAAATAACACAAATCCATGCATTAGTTATGAGTCGATTGTTACCATGCCGTACGGTCGTTGATCTCATGTAGACTTGACTGCAGCGATGGATATCTTCCGTCCTAAAATGAAGTATTCTACATATTTTGTATAGCCTGGAGGAGGGGGGAGGCGACGGAGGTTAGATTATATCGGTGGACAATTTTGACCTTTTTTTTTTTCATTTTTCTTTTTTTCGTTGGATAGTAGGGCATATAAACCTTTAAGATTAACTTTCTTTTTCATATCTCAGAAACCAATATTGATTGATATTGTCATGAGCGGGATAACTATAGAAAAGAAAAGACGTTAACATGGGCAGTATTTCTTTTATTTGTAAACTTCCCCTTAAAGGCACAATTTACCATTTGTAGATGAAACAAAAACCCAGTATTAGTGCTTTAGAATAGTTCTAAACTGTGAGTTTGGGATAGAAACAACCACTGTAAAAATTTTAATCGGTAAAATCGATGTTAAGTGTTGTCAAATATACAAATTGTGAACAATAGATGTAATAAAAATGTTTTCAGACTAAACCGTCTACAGTTACGGTTTATTGAGGAAAATACAGATATGTTAAATGTCATATCTTGAATTTTTTATCACTCTTTCCAAAGATAAACAGGACCTTTGATGTATTACTAGTGATGGTGTATGTTGTATTGTACGTCGATGTGTTCCAGTTTCATTTCCAGTTTTGCGTAATATCTTTGTGTGTATAGGACCTATAACTTGAATGTATTTCATGCGCATGTGTTGTAAATCAAATTTCTAATTGCATTAAATTACCGAATTTCAATTGTGGACAACCAAGTAAATCAGTCAGTCAATCATCAGTCAATATAAACTGTCTTAAAGGGGATGGCTAGTTACTGATCAGTGGGAGTCAGTGGGAATGCTGGAGGATGATTGTTCCAATCCTTGTGGGATTTATTTAAGAATACATTATATATCTATTGTCATGATTGTTGTGTGAAAATTATTTGCTTCAGAATGGTCTCATATTCAAGTAATGTGCAGTTTAATGTTTCCAGGTTAGCGTGCCTGGTCAGTGACGGGGCATTAATTTGCACATTACTTGAATATGAGACCATTCTGAAGCAAATAAATTTCACACCACAGTAGATATATAATGTACTATTAAATGAATCCCACAAGGATTGGAACGATCATCCTTCAGCATTCCCACTGATTCCCACTGATCGGTTACTAGACATCCCCTTTAAGCGCGAGCAAAATTAGGCTGTGTGTCTCATCATGTTTGAGGAATTGAGTTGTCCGGCTCGCTCTGTTCCTATTATTCTTCTTGACTTTTCATATAAAAGTCTTTAACAATTTAGGAGGTCCACATTTGATAATTTTGTGCATCAAAGAGCATAATTTCATTAAATATACAAGGGTCGAATTTTAAGAATATTACTTTCTAAAAAAAAATAAGTAGGTCACCGTGACTACCTCTCATGGATATTAACCAACTTTTGAGTTATTGATATCTGATCAAGATTGATTCTGGCTATACTTCTCCATACATGTATTTCGTAACTTTTCATTGGTTCAGTACCAATATTATTCTTTAATCTATCTGGTTTTGTGGTTTTTTTTTTTGTAAATAAGCCTTGCAAGTTTATTCAGATAAATAAGGTTAGTGTTTCACCAATCATTAATGATAAGCCCTAAGAATTCCGTTGTGTGTGAGCTTGACTAGATACTTTTTGACCAGCAAGGTGTCTAAATAAATACAAAGTAGGTGAACTCTTCTCTTCTTTTTGTTCTATATCCAGTTATTCAAAGGAATTAGTGCGGAAACGAAAGTTTCAAGTTTAACCTCGTCATGTACAGTATATGCATATTAAACAGTCATGAGAAATCCTTGCCACCAAATTAACAAATTCCAGTCCGGTATAGCAATCCATATGAAGGCAATCAAAAATTTTAATTGAAATTGAAGAGGTGCTGCAGTCACGAAAACGAATTATCTTCTTTTGCCCTTTGATAGAAAATCCTCATATTCAAGCTTCTTTTCCACATTTCTCATGAGAGGTATAGTCTAATCCCATGAGCAGCATATCAATCGAGTTCATGTTGACCTATTTAAGTTGTTTTCCACGAATTTACTCATATGTTTTACTTTATGAATAATTCATCTTACACACTACTTAACATTAGTATAGGCCCACATAACATCTTATGCATGTATTATGTCATTAAAATGCCGATAAGCATGTAGAATGTATTTATGAAGAGTTCGATCGCAAAACCGGTCAAACGTCATTTTTTGACACTCTAAAGTAGGTCCAGCGTCCCGTGGAGCAAATTAAAACCCTTCCAGTAAGTTCACCTTGTTTTGATTGCAAAGAATATTCTTGAAGTTATGACGAAAAACCTCAAATGATTATTTTCGTATGATGTTTATTTGCTAATTAGCAGCTTTAATTAAAATATCTCAAATTAACAAAGACGAAGTCAACTCATTTTGTGATCACACTCTTCATATGTCATTGTTATAAAGCTATT
The DNA here is from genome assembly GCF_964275005.1 of Diadema setosum. Taxonomy (NCBI): domain Eukaryota; kingdom Metazoa; phylum Echinodermata; class Echinoidea; order Diadematoida; family Diadematidae; genus Diadema; species Diadema setosum. The sequence goes on along the minus strand of NC_092704.1, from coordinate 12,911,600 downwards.
ATAAAATGGCGATGTGGATCATTATCAATTACGTATCTGATAGTTTTCACTCGTCACGAAAGCTTCTTTACATATATTTCGCCCAAATGCTCAAAATTGTACTTCTCACTAATCAAATAGGGCGTTAGTATACAGTACCAACGAGAGGCCCAGCAATCGCTTGTCTGCGCTGAGCAGCATAGCCTGTACGTGTATCATAATTGTTTGCGTTCAGTTACCTTGGAGCTTGTGCTGACCTGTGAATCATTGTGATAATTGCAATCGGGGAATTTGAAACATGTCAACATTGTATGAAACAGATAATGCACATCTGTTGGTCGGAAGTTAACACAATATTCCACCCTCCGTAACTTTTTATCAGCTGTTTATTAACCCAAAATATAACTTTTACTAAGGCACCACAGAAAAACCTGATAGAGAGATATCTTCGTCGCGACGATGTCGTATTGTGCATGTTTGATGATTTGCATATGAACAGGCGTCACGTGCATATGAATAAGCAACCGTGCATATGAATACACGTACTTTCTATTCATACCTTTGTTTATTCGTCCCGACGATAAGCGACGATAGAGAAAGGATTCCCTTTCACTAATCGTCGCTCTTCGTCCCGACTTACTAGCTATTTTCAAAGTTCGGCTTCTATTGTGCCTTGCGTTTCTTTTGTTAAAAACGTCGCATATCGTTCCCGACGAATCATTGTTCAACCGTCGGGAGACGTTCTGACTATATGGCTTCGTTTCAATGCCGTTCGTGTTCAAGTTTATGTTTTGTTCAGCTTTAGTTGTCACAGCATAAAGCCTGTTATCCGTGTGATCTAAAACGTCGCATATCGTCCCGACGAATTACCATTACTGTACCACCGAAATTCCGTCTCTGTTCCATCGTCGAGCAACGTCCAAAACGCGTGGCTACAGCTAATCCGCTGGGTGATATGATTCGCAATGCCGAGTACGATAATGAATGGGAAGTTTTGTGTTTTCACGAGAAAAAAAAGTATTCTCGCTGCTATAGATAATTGTGAATAACAGGCTGACTTTCCGTCTTTTGTGCAAATGGTAGTTACGGCGATGTGAAAGGAGACTTGACCGCAGTCGATAGACATTGAATTTGTATTATCTTGTCTTTACGCGTAGGAAACACGGCGGAGAGATTTTGTCCGGTTTACAAACGAAAACTTGACCATCGTTGCAAAACGTATTTGATGGTCGCCGTTCGTTGTCAAACTCCGACAACTTCTGTCATATTTTTTGCTGTAGAATACATTGATTTTTTTTTTGTTATTTGACACAACATTGAATCAAATATTTGTATTTTAACAACGTGTTTACCTATTAATTCTGTTGCGGCATTTACTTCAACTGGTCGTCGGCCTTCGCGTGGTTGTAATCATTGTTAACATTTATGTCGTCTTGTAAAATTTTAGAGCGGGCGGAGAGATTCTGTCCAGCGTTCAAACGGGAATTCGACTGCAGAACTTGTTTTAGCTGTCAATCCCTGCTGACTGTTCTCATTGTTTGTTATGCTAAAAAAGGGATATTGATTTCATGTTGTCAACATACCAAAAATGTCAGCTGCATTCGCCTTTTAACCTTACTGTAAAGGCGGATTTTTTTTTTCACCCACTTTGCGCAACCAGAAACTAGCGCAAAAAGAAAATTATGCGAATGTTTTCACTTGCCATTATGTTTCAGGAGATGATGTCTTGGTTTCGGTAAAATACGAAACTCTCTTTCACGGCCAAGTGCGAAGAATTGGTCACTAAGATGGTTGATGGTAGCTACGACGACTTGTAAGGAAACTTGACTGTTATCGAATTAATTGTTAAGCTTCAGGTGGAGAGATTTTGTCCGACTTCCAAACGGGAACTAGACTAACATTCTTATACTTATTTCAGCTGGTTGTCTTTCTTTGTTAAACTCCGTTGACTTCTGTCATTTTTGTAGCTGCATAGAATACATTGATTTCTGTGTTCTTTGACACATCATTGAATCAAATCTGTGTATTTTTATACCAGGTTTACCTTTTTACTTTGTTGCGGCATTTACTTCAACTGGTCGTCGGCCTTCGTCATGGTTGCAATATAATTGTTAAAATTTATGTCGTCCTGTAAAATTTTAGAGCGGGAGGAGAGATTCCGTCCAGTTTTCGAACGGGAATTCGACTGAAGAACTTGTTTCAGCTGTCCATCCCGCTTTTGTCGATCCCTGTTAACTGTTCTTATTGTTTGTTATTCTTAGAGAAAGAAACAAAACAAAGAAAAAATTGATTTCATGTTGTCAACATACCATAGAATGTCATCTGCGTTCGCCTTTTGACTTTACTGTAAAGGCGGATTTTTTTTTTCGCCCACTTTCCGCAACCAGAAACTAGCACCAAAGGAAAATTATGCAAATGTTTTCACTTTTTGCCATTATGTTTCGGGAGATGATGTCTTCGGGAACACACACACACATACAAAATAAACCACACACACACACACACACACACACACACACACACACACACGGAACTCTTTTTTTTCACGGCCGAGTGCGAAGAATTGGTCGCTATTAGCCCCTTTTACACTTTCACGGATTGCATCACGGATGACCATAGCCTTTTGTCAAGGCCCTCTCGCTGTATGGTGAAGAGAGCCCAGCTGAGTGGGGTTGCGCGAGGGCCTTTTGAGATCTGCTTCGTATCCTTTTGTTAGCCCTTTGAATTACCGACTTTTGCTCCCCGATTTCGGGAGCAAAAGTCGGGGTCCAATCAGCGTGTCTGTCTGCTCGAACCCGATTTGAATAGAGCGAAAGCACGCAGCTGCCGCAGACCTCACAGAACTCTACACACAGAGTGTGTAGAGTTCCGTGGCAGACCTACTCGGGTGGTCAGTGATGCATGCGAACAGGCATGACCACCAAGGCTGAGGATGCGGGGAGCGCGCCATTCCATTGGTTGACCGGAAGCCATTAAAATGAGTATTCAGAAGAATTCACGTGTCATGAATAATAATGTGTGAAGCAGATCTCAAAAGGCCCTCGCGCTGGCGCGCTCGGCTGGGCTCGCTTCGCTCGCCCATTACAGCGAGAGGGCCTTGACAAAAGGCTAGGATGACCACGGATCGTCGGTCAGGGATCATCCGTACTATTTCCGGCATGACCGTGTTGACTTCGTGAAGTCATCCGACATTATCCTTGATCATCCGGCATGTCCGCCGAAAAAAAAAAAATGAGCTTGCTTAATTTTTCATCCCGGACATCACGGATGGAAATCAATACAAACTCTTCCTTGTCGGTACCGTCTACTCCGTGTTGCATCCGTATTCCTTCCTTGTAGGCACCGGCTACTCCGTGTTGCCTCCGTGAAGACATCGGAACGTCCGTATTAGCATCGACTCCATCCGGGATGAGAAATTCGTGTATATTTTGCCAATACAAGCTCAGAAAGTCAATGAAATTTGCTCACATCTTCACCCATCAGTACAGCCAATCGACTCCTCTAGTAGGTTTATATCGCATGAGAATCTTCAAGTGACCCACACACATCTTCTTGCTGTTTTTTTTTTTTGGGGGGGGGTTGATTTGTCTTAGTTTGTTTTGCTTTTTATGTTGTTATGTTCCCGCAAAATGAGATTTTACAACAAAGAGATATGCCTTTATGATGTCGACAAGCAGATGCGTATGTAATCTGCTGTAGATTTTCTGGTGTGCTTGTTACATATTACTTAGCTCTGGAAGCATGTCGCCCAAAGTATCAAAAGAAAAAGCAAATGTAATGTGTCAACTTTTTGGGGATATCCGCGTAAACACCGCGAAGGGACCCAGTTGCATCCGTGCTCTTCCTTGATATCCGTGTTAGCTCCGTATCGTTTCCGTTGTGGTCCGCGTTCATTCCTTGTCTGTCCGTGTAGGCACCGTACTTGTCCTTGTAGCTTCCGTACTTGTCCGTGTAGACAACCAGTTGGGACTGTATTCACACCGGCATTGAAAGGAAAATCGATATTTTGCATGCCGGAACACCACGGATGACGATCCGTGGTCATCCGTGAAGCAATCCGTGAAAGTGTAAAAAGGGGCTTGTGATGATATTAAAAGATGGTAGCTACGAGTTGTAAGGAAACTTGACTGTTAGTGGTATAATATTGTTTGGCATCAGGTGGTGAGATTTTGTCCGACTTCCAAACGGGAACTAGACTAACATTCTAATACTTATTTCAGCTGGTCGTCGTTCTTTGTCAAACTCCGTTAACTTCTGTCATTTCTGTTGCTGTAGAATACATTGATATTTGTGTTCTTTGACACACCATTGAATCAAATCTTTGTATTTTAACACCGGGTTTGCCTTTTTATTCTGTTGCGGCATTTACTTCAACTGGTCGTCGGCCTTCGTGATGGTTGTAATATAATTGCTAAAATCTATGTCGTCCTGTAATACTTAAGAGCTGGAGGAGAGATTCTGTCCAGCTTTCAAACGGGAATTCGACTGCAGAACTTGTTTCAGCTGTCCTTTTCCGGCTGAGTGCGAAGAAATGGTCGCCAAGAAGGTTGATGGTAGCTACGACGAGTTGTAAAGAAACTTGACTGTTATTGATATGACAATATATTGTTAAGCTTCAGGTGGAGAGATTTCTCCGATTTCCAATGGTTTGTTTCATTTAACATATTACAGATATTTTCTACAGTACTGATGTAACATCCTTGATTAGTTTACAATTCGTGGAAAGAAATATGTGAGTTTTCTCATCGTAATTGCGCGAAAGTTATAAAATCGTAACCTTTTTTTTTTTTACTCAATCAACAAAACGATTGCAATAATTAGACAACTTTTTTTTCCTACTGTTATTTGCAAAGGCAAATAAAATCATCTTGAGAAACTCGAGAACGCCGAACGTCCAAATGCGTCTTGTAATGTGTCTCGATTGTTCTTCCTTGTTCTTTGGTGTTGCACTCATTAAAATGTGATAATCACCACTACCATTATGACCACCCTCAAGGACCCAGCGAGGTTGACTGGGAAATTTCATCAGTGGCTCCATAAAAACCTTGAACATTAGTATGACTCATGAAATGACATCAGTATCATTGTATCACCGATAGAACCATCATGATCACGCAACATCTATACAGTAAGCACTTTAATTCATTGCGCGTAATAAATTATGAACTGTACATAAAGATATCCAATATTGTTACACGACAATGGAGTGTCTTTAAGTTTTTCTTTAAAGATTATGTTGATGTAAACATATCCGTAAATATGCTAGCAAACTTTTCCACAGTTTGGGCTCACAAATATCAAAACTAGCCTCTTTTTCAATGTTTTTGAAAAGAACTGTTGAAATATGTAAAGTTGAGATGTCTTCAGCTGTCATCATCACTGTTATCAGCGTCATGAACACATCATACAACGCTATGTCTACCATTTTAATTGACATCCGTGTAGATGGCAGCGGATAATAAGCTGATAAGATGTACGTTTTAACGTATACCTACAGAAGTAATGAGCGTTTCCCTCATCAAGAAATTCTTGGCAAAACAAGAAACAAGTGGAAAAGCTAGAAATGCTTTTGGACAAACGCCACATTACGATAATGACTAAGTATTTTCTTCTTTCCTTTTCAGTGACATGGAGGAGAAGAAAAGGAACAAATTCTCTATCTGCGCTTTGTCGTTTTTACCAGACCATGGAATGCGTAGTGGGGTATGGCGATACAAATTTTGTTGCATCAGTCATCAGATGTAAGCCCTGTCAAGACTAATGATTCAACTCTTCATCGTTAAAAGACAGGCGATGCCACGAAAATAACTAGAGCACTTCGATTTTACTGTTCAGGATTCGTTTGAAATATTCTTTTGCTTGAGAGGGAAACCCAGTGACGACATGGTCATATTCGACATGGTCATAACGAAGTATTAAACCAGTTGAATCACATAACCATGATAACACACCACACAAGAATGTCCATAAAGGCAGCAATGATTATGATATAATATTTCTCGGAATCCACAAGCGCACTGGCTTTTAGATGCAGACGTTCTTCTTCTTTTTTTTTCCTACTGTTTTTTTTCCTACTGTTATTTGCAAAGGCAAATAAAATCATCTTGAGAAACTCGAGAACGCCGAACGTCCAAAAGCGTCTTGTAATGTGTCTCGATTGTTCTTCCTTGTTCTTTGGTGTTGCACTCATTAAAATGTGATAATCACCACTACCATTATGACCACCCTCAAGGACCCAGGGAGTTGACTGGGAAATTTCATCAGTGGCACCATAAACACCTTGAACATTAGTATGACTCATGAAATGACATCAGTATCATTGTATCACCAATAGAACCATCATGATCACGCAACAACTATACAGTAATAACTTGCACTTTAATTTATTGCGCATAATAAATTATGAACTTTACATAAAGATATCCAATATTGTTCCACGACAATGGAGTGTCTTTAAGTTTTTCTTTACAGATTATGTTGATGCAAACATATCCGTAAATATGCTAGCAAACTTTTCCACAGTTTGGGCTCACAAATATCAAAACTAGCCTCTTTTTCAATGTTTTTGAAAAGAACTGTTGAAATATGTAAAGTTGAGATGTCTTCAGCTGTAATCATCACTGTTATCAGCGTCATGAGCACATCATACAACGCTATGTCTACCATTTTAATTGACATTCGCAATTGTCCCGTGTAGATGGCAGCGGATAATAAGCTGGTAAGATGTACGTTTTAACGTACACCTACAGAAGTAATGAGCGTTTCCCTCATCAAGAAATTCTTGGCAAAACAAAAAACATGTAGAAAAGCTACAAATGCTTTTGAACAAACGCCACATTACGATAATGACCAGGTTTTTTTTTTCTTTCCTTTTCACAGACATGGAGGAGAAGAAAAGGAACAAATTCTCTATCTGCGCTTTGTCGTTTTTACCAGACCATGGAATGCGTAGTGGGGTATGGTGATACAAATTTTGTTGCATCAGTCATCAGATGTAAGCCCTGTCAAGACTAATGATTCAACTCTTCATCGTTAAAAGACAGGCGATGTCACGAAAATAACTAGAGCACTTCGATTTTACTGTTCAGGATTCGTTTGAGATATTCTTTTGCTTGAGAGGGAAACCCAGTGACGACATGGTCATATTCGACATGGTCATAACGAAGTATTAAACCAGTTGAATCACATAACCATGATAACACACCACACAAGAATGTCCGTAAAGGCAGCAATGATTATGATATAATATTTCTCGGAATCCACAAGCACACTGTCTCTCTGGCTTTTAGATGCAGACGTTCTTCTTCTTTCTTTTTTTTTTTTTTTTTTTTTTTGAATGTTACGTTTCCGGTTCTGGCGTTCCTCGTTTTTGTTTTTTTTTGTTTTCTCCCTCTTTCTCCAGAAAGACGTGCTTGACAGCATGCGTTCCTGTGGAACGTCGTTATGTGGGCAGCTTCACGGCGCTGCTCTCCGCGGTTATGTTATGTTTCCCTTCCTTGCCCACGCTATACTCCTTAGGGCCGATGTCAGTAAACTGTTGATAACTACACCATTATTTCGGAAGTGTCTGTCAAAAGGAGAACATTAATCCAAGAATATAGATCGTAACACATACAACTGTCGCCTTTGGGAAAGAAATACGGGATTTGTGCATTTCCCCAGATTTGGCATATTCTTTCCAGTAAACTGCCTGCTATCATCATGCCATGTGGATTATGCGTCATACAAAAGTATGATAAACATTTTTGGAATAACTACAGCTTTAATTTGGTTGCTCAAAGCTGAACCGCAACAATTTTTTGTTTTTTTGTTTTGTTTTTGTGTTTGTTTTCAACATCGCAACTTAAAGGGGACTCTCAGGTTAGGAAAGACTTGTGTTTATTTGTTTTTGTTGCAAAAACACATGTCATGGAAATATTTAGCTTTATTTTAATGGCTATGATACTGCTGTGATGGAAAAAAAAAAAGAAATTATAAGTGGCTTTTATGGAAGGAAAATTCCTCAAGTTTCGTATGTTTGTGCACTTTAATAATACACAAACGTCAATTGCGTATTGCCTCTGAATCATCGGGACACTGTATCGATAACACTATAACCTCGGTGGCACGCACGCACACGCACGTACATAATGCACTCAGATCATGATATGGGAGTTTTGCGATTGGGTGCAGGTGGGGGCCAGCGATACATGTTTCTATCGTGTCTATGTAATACTTTGATCACGGTTGATCGATTGATGTGTCGTTACAGAGAGTCAACATAGCAAACGATCTCATTATTATCGTTTCCAAAAGAGAGCAACACGAATCAATACATCAAATTCTGATTATCCAACCGTTCATGGGAATGACCAAATCAAGTTCCAATGTCACAAATCTTCTTATTACAAGCATTTGAAAATAGTTAAGGAACTAATTTTTGTAGACGTCTACATGCAGCCGTGTGCTTAATGCCCGCCACCCGAATGTGCAATAATATCGAAATAACTTTTGACATCTAGGTACGGTCTCAATAAAAGAGCAGCTAATTCTGATTCTTTGACTGTAGTACCACGTAAACCAAAAGTTGAATGGCTTAAAAGCTGTTTTAGATGTGCCGGAGGTGAGGTATGGAACTTGTATAAGAAAATGTACTTTCACTGATTCCACTTAACGTCCACTGTGGCAGTAGTAATTATTTTATCTTGCTTTTCTTGTACAATGTGTCGGTTCTAAAAGCCCTATGCTTTCATGCTGCTTTTTTGTTGATATAGTGTGCCTTCCGGTAAGAATCTGAATTACGTGCTTGAGGGATCACTTTACCTCGTTGTTCTTAAAGGGAACACAAACCCAAAGAGCAATGTGGATTGAGTAAAAGCAGTAACATTAGTAGAACACATCAGTGAAAGTTTGAGGAAAATCGGACAATCGATGCAAAAGTTATGAATTTTTAAAGTTTTGGTGTTGGAACCGCTGGATGAGGAGACTACTAGAGGTTATGACGTATGAGAGGACCACGATATAAAGAAAATATAAAAGGAATTCCACAAAAATTCACTTTTCTAGCAAAATGAAAGAGTTCTTGACTAACCGCTTTCAGAAAGCAGGGGGAATAAGTGCTACCCCTAACATATGTCAGTATCAAGTTGATGGAATGTGTAATTTTCATGAAAAATGAATTTTTATTGAATTCCCTTTTTATTTTCTTTATATTGTAGTCCACTCATACGTCATAACCTCTAGTAGTCTCCTTACCCAGCAGTTGCAACACCAAAACTTTAAAAATTCATAACTTTTGCATCGATTGCCCGATTTTCCTCAAACTTTCACTGATGTGTTCTATTAATATTACTGCTTTCACTCAATCGACATTGCTCTTTGGGTTTACTTTCCCTTTAAGATGCGTCTACAAATTTAATGCTGCTTACGCTCATGAGAGCTGAAATGGGTGGTATGGTACCTTTTTATCGTTGATTTTGGATGGGCGTTACTATGTGTGATCTTGTATTCGTGACTTTTCTGCGTAAATATTATTGTTGACTTTAATGTACCTTCATTTTTCTGTTATGAAGGGTTTGTCAATTCAAGTTCTTGCCGCAGAAGAGTAAATTATTTTTAAAGGGATCGTATAGTTTTGGTTGAGACCTAATTTCAGGTTTCTAACATTTTTTGGTGAGATAATGAGAAACCTCATATGAAATATGAAAGAGCATGTAATTCCATGAGGAATTTAATGTTTATTTGATGAAAATTGGGTTTGAAATGGCTGAGATATCCAAAACAGAGCGACTCAAATAAAGTGTGGGACCCATCTTTTATTACGATCGCTTTGTTTTACTTTGTTTTTGGATGTTTCAGTCAAAACCCGATTTTCATCAAATAAACTTTGAATTCCTCTTAAAATGGTATGCTCTGTACTATTTCATAAGTGTTTTCTTGGTATCTTGCAAAAAGTTAAAAGCCCAATTCTCATCTCCGCCAATACTGTACCATCCCTTTAAGCTTGTATTGCAATGGCTTTGGTTGTATATGCACCATGTTTTAATAACTATTTCAACTATAACTGTAATAACTTATATCTTTAACTGTTATTTTCAGAACCTGGTTTTAAAATGTATAACTGACTTCAGCTGTGTGTTTGTCTCTTCAACTATTGTTTGCTTTTTATACTTATTATATATGGTTTTATATGACTTCTTAGATTGTATAGAACCTTGATGTGAAACAGCATTCACTATCTTTTTAGTTTCGACATAGCTACAAAACTTAGTTCACACTTAGTTGAATAAGATACACATATTGTATATAGTACGTTCTTACATCTTTCAATCATCAATAGTGGCATTCCATATCACGTTCAATTTGAGTTTTTTTTTTTTGTTTTTGTTTTTTTACAGAGTGAAACCGAATAAACAAAATGATTGAAGCTTCGTGAAAACTAAACCGAATTAAGACGGGTAGGAAATGCAAAGTGTCATGTTTTCACGAAACAGCGGTTTTTTTTTTTTCAAAACCAATACATAAATTACGAGGTCATGTCATTACAAATTCCACACTTATCTATGTACAAGTCTTAAATCATATGTCTATTTATTCATTTATTCATTGTGTAACTATGAACCGGTGAGGTCGACATTTTTCGGGTTGTCCGTCCACTCACCTTCCCTCTGCAAAATACATGATTTAGTTTTTCTTGGTAGCTAGCCATGTATGCTGCATGAGATGGCAACGCACTGATAATATTTCAGGTAAAAACCAAAGTGGTAACACGTGAAAGGTCGCTAAAGTTTGGTTTATTTTTTTTTTATGACACTTTTAGCTGTAAATCCATGTCGATTTGACCGATAATCAGAGAATTTCGTGAAACCAATTATTTACATGGAATCTGAATGATGGTGGTGAAAAGTCAAAGGTCGAATAGAAAAGTCACTGTATCAGTTTATGTTTAAAATTCATGACATTTAAAGTTCAATCCTCTGTAAGTGGTGAAAATCAGTGAACTTTGAAATGTTTATTGCATGAGAAACCTAAGTTACAATTCGTTATTCCGACGGTCAGTTACTCCGACGGTTTGTTATTTCAAAGGTTTGCAATTCCGAAAATAATAAAAAGGTTAGTTATTCCAAAGTTTCGTTTATCCGAAAACGAAATTAGGCTCCCTATTCTGAAGGTTATTTTCCCCGAAAATAAAAAACAAACAAACAAACAAAAGAAAAAAAAATTATAATTTTGAAATGTCATAGTGCGCACCTTCTTTTCATTTACGGATGAACAAACGTTGGGAATTACTAAACTTACTTCAGTTCGTATTGATGAACCTTGATCATTTTTGGATTGACAAACCTTACTTTACGAATAGTATTTCATTATTGATTTAACGAACCTTCGGAATAACGTCACATCTATTCGGATTAACAAGCTTTGTTTCAATTCCGAACTGAAGAACATCAAGGTATACCGAATCTGTGTCTTACGGAATAATACACCGTGTTTCGTTTTCGGTAAATAACGAACATTACCCGAGACTTGAGCCATCCCCGTCGACTGATCGTTGTACAGTCGAATTGTTTGGACATGGAATCAAAATCAAAAGCAAAGCAAAAGAGCCCTTGCATCCACATTTCCTTGTGTTGCTACAAGTTGGGAACAACAAACCAATTTGGGGAACAGCTCGTAATTCCTAAAGGTTCCAGCAAAGCGTGAGTTTATTTTGCTATCGTTGTGCACATAATGCGATAGTTAATGACGGCATTGTAATTTCGGGTGATGGTCGTTATTCCGAAGGTTCTTTAATCCGAAAATTTCATTAGAACTGGTTCTTCTTTTCCGACAAATTCCGTATACCTAAATTTAAGTTGATTCGGAAATGGAAAAGGGTTCGTTAATTCAAACATTTGTGAAGTTATTCTGAAAGGTCGTTATTCCGAGGGCTCTTAAATACGAATATTAAATGCGAATATTAAATAAGGTTCATTTATCCGGAAATAAAAAGAAGATGCGTGTTGAACCTTTGGAATAGCGAACCTCATTTCATTTTCGGAGTTATGAACCTTCGCATTATCAAGGAACCTTCGGAATAACGAAACTTCGGAATGTCAAACTGTAACCGCAATCTCAGGAAATTTGCACACAACTGGTTGTGACCACAATGTGACGTTTGATAAAAGGACGCAAGGCTTGAATGCCTCAGAATTTGCTTACATAGAAAGTCTGATTCTGATGAAACGTCTGTCACGCAGTTCCTATTAATTGCATTTTAACTTATTATCAAATGTTATTTATTCATAGGAAAGGTTATCTTTTAGTAACCATTTCTCTGTTCAGTCTGCTTAGCCCGTTCCAGTTTCATTACATTGGAAGTAACAAGACGGGAGATATTATATTTGTATTTTGTTCCTTTCATATTTGTGTTTGTAAGTGCATGTGCTGCTTTTTGTTTAAATTGTTTTTATTTCTCTTTCTCTTTGTGATTCCCTGAGAAATTTCCAGGACATTTGGAAAAATCCCATGTTTTCAACCAAATTAATTCAAGACTCAGAATCTAGTGGGCTGTAAAAGGTGTTCTCATGTCTTAACTTCACCTGTGGTTGAACCCTGTTGGCCTGGTGGGCCAGCAATTCGCAAGATTAGGAACGTTAATATATTCATCCTTCGTGGTTAACTTGATCGAGCTGGATGACCGGCTTTCCCCAGCGAAAATGTCGCCGTAGAGATCAGGGGAGTGATTGCCTGACTGGAGACCTCAGTGACGTGTCATGTTATCACTTCTCGATTATGGTAATGCAGAGTCCATTGAACTCGCCGAAAAAATAATAAGTCGCTTCCTCGTAATATCATCTCAAATCGCTGAATCTCATCAAGCTGGAGTTTTCAGCGAAGATATGGCGACTGGTGGTCATACTGTTGAACATTAACATGACTGTACGTTTCATTCGAAGAAAAGAAAATGTCAGACAACAGGGTTGGGATTCAAATCAATCAAAACTTAGTGTTCACTCACCGGACCAATTCTTTTCATTGAAATCGATTATTCAACAGGGTATTTTTTTCTTCACATTTTTTCTCTCTCTTCTAGTAAATTCGTAAAATCTCCTGTGAAAGTAGCCAGTTCTCCTCGGAATCATTCTGGAGGCACGGTCAGGTCTGATGAAGTTAACCTCTGATACAAAAGTGACTTCAATTCGAAGAGCTATCTGATGCTCTCTATGAATGTTCGTCATTACAGCAACTACGTACAAAGTGTTCGTGGAATGTTGGAGGATATTTGCAAAAGGAAACACTGTGCTGTGAAAGAAGAAAAAAAAAAACAACAACCCACAATTATAAACAGCCTCTTCCTGCTCTCCCCTTTAAAATTTGCAGATACTACAAGTTGTGTAATAAATGGTACAGTAGGTGCAGAGGTTGCTGGATTATTGTGGTGTTTCTTCTATTTGTCACTTCCCCCTTTGATTAAAGTCATAATTCAAGAAGTTTGAGAGTCAATAAAACACCAAACAAAACATGACAATCTACTACCTAAAATATTTTGATTACAATCTCCAGCAAAGAAGCCATCTGCATGATTCATCCGTAACGTTATTTAGTGTTTGTCAAAAGTAAAACGTCATTGCAATGCGGCTTCAAGTCGTCTTTACTAAAGAAAAAGACTATATAGTACTGTATTTATAAGGATGTGGTATGTCACTGAAATTGGATCTGAAATGTAAAAAGAAAAAAAGATTGATTATGACGTTTTACATGTGACATGATATATGGAGTAAAGCAATTTGCAAATTTAGTGTTCTTTTGACGTCATGGCTTTGAATTTATTCCATTGACCTATTACAAGATAAAAGTGGAAATATTGCAGCCTTTGTCATTTTTGAATTAATGTCCTTGCTGTAGCAGCTTTCTGGGTAAAGGACTGTAACTGCGAGTTGAAGATATTATTGCCTTTACTAACATGCTCAACGTATAACTATGGTTGCGTCATGTTGTAATATACATAGGTACTAATGTATGTATATATATATATATATATATATATATATATATATATATATATATATATATATACATATATTGTGTGTGTGTGTGTGCGTGGGTGTGTGTGTAATGAAATGCAAATACACATGAGTTTTTGCCAATCCTATATATGCGCTTATGAATACACGATTGCTGATATGAGAAATAAACTTTTCATATATAAACATGTGATTTTTGATTCATTCTTTTCACCCAAAGAAAGGACATCATTTGCATCAAAATATGTATTGATAAAATTGTCAAACTCGGTGTCATATAGCGATCGTATCTGCCCGCTTCGACTTCGTCCAAACGTTTTACGCTTGATTTCTACCCATCCCCATTGTGCTTTTATTCTAATTTTATACATTGAGTGGAAGTAGGTCACATCTATGCGAGTCCGTTCCACTCTATCATCTTGTTGTCTTTTTATTTCTCTCTCTCTCTCTCTATCTTTCCTCTCTCCCTCTCGCCTTTTTCTTTTCTTTCGCAGAGTCATTTATACACACAACCAATCTTCATTTACCTCCCATGCCGGTTTTCATCCAACAAAAATTACTGAAAGCGGTATGTTTTTTTTTTCTTTTTTTTTTCCATCGAGATCTTAGTAAACTATGCAAGAGGAAACAGTGCATATTTTCATTTTTCAATACTCTGGTGGAAAAAAAAAAAATCCCCAAAGATAGATAGAGGGAGGAAAAGAGAGATAGAAAAAGCGCATCAGTGAATCTCAGTATACACCCTGCGGCCCTGCGCTGAAATGATATCATATTAGTGGTACGTTTCTTAATGAAAACAGTATGATCTTTACTTATTCAGAAAATGACAGAGCTACTCTCTGAGAGATAACAGAAAAAACAGAACAATGAATATAGTATCAATATGTTTCCTTTTTGCTTCGACTTTAAGTAACTCAAAACCCCTGGTGTATGCATAACCTTCAATGCGTACAAGGGAAAGAACAATCGCCATAGAAACAGAAATGAAAAAGAAACATGATCAACCATAACGTGCATCGCCATGATCACTATATTGTAAATCATATTAAAAGCAGTCTCTCTGAGTACTGTAGGCGGGTTCTATGCTCGAAATGGATCTATGATGTTCGTTATGCCGAAGGTTTGTTAATAAGAGAATGGAATAAGATTTGTTATCCCCAAATGTCTGAACCCCGTATGCATAGATGTTCTTTAATCGGTAAATTATACCAGATTCATTAAAAGCAATATTTGTAGTGTTACTCCGAAGGTTCGTTATTCCAAAGGATTTCGAAAGTGAAGTAAGGTTCGTTATCCCAAACGTTCATTAATCCGAAAAAAAGTGCGTAATAACTAACTTTCGGAATTACGAGCCTTACTTCATTTACGGTATACTGGACCTGCGGAATACTAATGCATCGCATTCATTTGTTAGTTTGTTTTTGAATTAATGAACCTTCGGAATAACGAACCTTCCGGAATAACAAACTGTTACCATACGAAACGTCTTAAGTGGAATTTGGGTTGGTGCGATAAATGACATTTTTTTTTTTCATGTTAGACATTATCTCCTCTCACACACACAAATAACACACACGCATATCGCAAACACATACACACACAGAATGGTTATAGATTAATGACCAATAGGTAATACAGCACTGCACAAAACGGTTACAGTACTGTTCTTTATTCTGACGGTGTTTTATTTCAAAGGTTCGTTACTCCGAAGGTACGTTATTCCGAAGGTTCGTTAATCTGAATATAAAGTAAGGTTCGTTACTCCGAAGATTTGTTAGTACGCACCTTTTTTTTTTCATTTTCGGATTAACGAACCCTGGAAATAACGAACCTTATTTCATTTTCTAATTAACGAACCTTCGGAATAATGAACATTATGCCATTTTTGTATTAATGAACCTTCAGAACAACGAACCTTTATTCATTTTCGGATTAACAAACCTTCGGAATGACGAACCTTTGGAAGAAAGCCACAAATATTCGGATTAATGAACCCCTCTTTCATCTTTGGATTAACGAACATCTAGAATTTATGTGTTTCGGAGTGACGAACCTTCGGAGTAGCGAACCTTATATCATTTTCGGATAAACGAATGTTCGGAATAACGAACATTACCCAACAAAACGTTACAACCATTCAAACACACACACACACGAACATACCTGTCTTTACATAGTTTGCTTGTGGAAACTTTCATCAAAGAGTTCTTACGGCATTAATATCATAGGTGATGTTTGGGGTAAAAGAGCTATAATTCAAAAAGATTAATTACACATTTTTCCCTAATATACTTGGAAGTGTACCAATTAAGACAGCTGGAATTCAAACGAAGCACGTTAAACACAATTAACGACAGACAGATCAAAATATCGTTGTATTTAAATGAAGCACGTATGCTAATTTTATTTACACTCAAGTTGGAAATCCAGAAAATGCTGGGTTAAAAAAAAAGAATACCTGGGCTCTCGTATGCCAAATATCATAATATATTTAATGATATATTTAAACAGACTCATTAAAATGCTAGAATGATTTTGCAAAGAGTCGATAAAGCTAAAGCATCTGTCGACAAAAGTCAACTAAGGACGTCATTCATTTACAAAGTTTTTTTTTTTCTTTTTCCTCCTGGGATAACCTTGACATTATACAGAGCAGTGTAAAATTGGCGAAGAACAAAAAATATTCAAAGATATTCTTAGGTAGAGATTTGGGGGAAATCTCTGTGATACAGGGTGAACAGGCAAAGCAGAAAGCATAAAGAGGAC